>NW_027281934.1:12500-97500 GCF_046629955.1 Centroberyx affinis | reverse complement strand
GTTGGAAACATTTGGGATAATGTAAGAACACAACTCAAAAAAGTATATAACATAGGTCTAGTCGTTTTTAGATATTTGAATGTGGAAATGTTCCATATTTACCTTTAAACCAGCTCATTAGTCAGTGAACTCACCCAGATCAGGGCCTGGCTGCTCGGCTGGATGTCCCAGATGAACAGAGTCTTGTTGTTCTCCACAGGAACCAGGAACTCCAGGATGACCGGCTCCGGATCCATCAGGCTGCAGAGACCGTTAACCGATTACTGCCGAGTCTTAATTAGTGCTGGGCGATATGGCTGAGATCAATATCATGATAATCATAAGGATTTTTTTTCCCCATATATCGATATATATCACCATGTGGCTCACGTATGCAAGATGTGAAATAATCAAATGAATGTTCATCCCATTGAACTGAATGGTAATGCTCTGTGTGACGTCAAACAAAACTGTCATTTTCAAATAATATTCTTTAAAATGTTTCATACTAGGCTTGGGCACTATCCAAAATTTAAAAATGTAAAAAAAAAATGTGTGTGTGGGGGGGGTATTTTATTGTATTTCTTCCAAATTACATCCAATTTCTAGGCTATAATAATTATTATTATTATTACCAACTGCCTAGAAATTTGATCTTACTGTTCAAGCATTGGAGGAAACAAAGGCCATTAGGTGTAATTTGCTCATTCTGCTGTTTCCAGAAAAACAGGCTGATTGTAGGAAAAGGGAACCCACCTGATTTAAAGACATTTTTCACTTCAAGTATGATTATTTTAGTTTTTTATCCCACAAGTATTATAGTTTTAGAAGTTTAAAAGCTTGCACAATTGTGATCTAAGCAACACATGGTGGGGAGTTTTTTTTTCTTTGGGGGTGGGGGGGGATATTCGATATCGCGGATACTCGATAATATCGAATATCGGCCCAAGCCTATTTCATCATTTTGTCAAAGTTTCTAAATAAACTGTGCTTGCTCTCATCAGTTCAGACAGCAGAATTGTGTCATGATCCAGAATCACCATGTCATCTCCATATGATCCTGCTGAAAGACCATAAAGATACTGAATCACTTATCACCCAGCTCATCTTTATTACTGCTGAGTCTAGTTATATTTATTATATCGCCATTTATAAGCACATCTTAAAGGGATTTTACATAGGCCTACATCTACATACATCATATATACATACTGCATCATGTAAGAGCTGAGTCCTAGTTACTGCTGAACAGAAACACAGAAGCACGTGTTGTATAACTGTGTTGATACTGGCAGCCAGCAGTTTAGTTCAGTTTTACTGGACAGTAAAGAAAAGCTGAAATCTCACAAAACTGTCCGATAATGGATCTCACGTCGTAAATAGTTTCCTCACAGACTTCTTCCTCTTCTTCAGTTGGAATTCGTGACAGACATTAAAAAACAACTTCACAAAAGATATTAAGTATTTAGCAGTTAGTGTTACGTTGTCTACCTAGTTATCTGTCTGTCGTACTCTGTTTTTGTAAGGTATTCAGACCTGACACTTGACTGGAACCGACTCGGCTGGAGACTCGGCCGAAACCAAATTCCACTCAAAATTACGGCAACTTAACGTTGTCTTGCTTATCGGAAAAGGCACATACCTGACAGAGCATCATATTAGACGTTTTGTTAATTAAGAAGAACCACTGGAAATTTCGGCATACAAGTGATCCACCAAGCAGTTCTTAATTTCAACAAAATGACAACTTTTATTGCTGCTTTACTTAACGTTAGTCCCTGTCGCTATGCACCGTGTTCTGACGTGAAAAGACTGTGGAAATAACAGGGAACCGATTGCAAAAGTTGTAATTGTATTGGAATAAGAGCTACTTGGTGTATTGGATGTCCGCCGATTTGAAGAGTCTGTTCTACAGATTAGATTAACTCCTTATATTATGTTCTACAGATTAGTAAAACTCCTTATATTATGTTCTACGAGCTGTGTGAGTAAAACGGCGTTAAACTGACGGAGTCTTGAATGGCAGAGAGGAGAAAACTCCTCTTGTCGAACCGCGGAGGAATTCGTTAATGCCTAAATGATTCTAGAAGTTTTTGTACCTGCCGTTATCTGTTCCGCTGTCTCTGCCACGGTCTCCTCTTCCGCAAACAAGTTTTACCGCGCTTCCGCTTATGGGCGGAGTCTGCTGTTCTAGCCAATGAGGTTGTAGATGGGAGTGACCACAACTCCAACAGGCCAATCAGTGTGTTTCTTATTGGCAGCGCTTTAATTCACTCCCAACATGCAGCAAATATCTGGGCGGTGTGTTAAAAAAGTAGAAAATAAATACATAAATATGACCGATACATATTGAATATCTGACATTTATTATGTTACAACAGAGGTGGGGACTCGAGTCACATGACTTGGACTCGAGTCTTGCTTGAGTCTTGACTTGATGCATGAAGAGAAGACTTGAGACTGGACTTGACTTGGGTTCTGGTGACTTGGGACTTGACTCTGACTTGTACTCTGATGACTTGAAAAGGTTTCTAAAGTCTTGACTTGAGATCTTGTGTTTGTGTAAATGACTTAGATTGAAAGTGATGAGATTTGTTCCAGCAGACGACTGAATTTAAATTCTGTTTTCTGAATTTGTATGGAATGATTGAATTTATTGAAGTTGAAACTGATTATAGAAATCAAACTCATGATGCTCTTACCAAGTTTTTATCCTATTAAAACCATATTGCATTGAAAAGTCCTAGATATTTAGTTTTCTTTAAGATATTAAATTGATACTGGACTCTTGATTTGTTCTGACTTGACCTGACTGAGACTTGACATTAATGACTTGGACTTGACTTGGTAATCTGCATTTAGACTTGGGACTTGACTTGAGACTGACTTGGGACTTGAGCAAGGTTGACTTGGTCACACCTCTGTGATGCACAAATTCAATAATAATACTAATAATTCTAATAACTAATAATACTGTCTTAATCTCCACTTGATTTGGAAGGAAGGAGAAAGGAAGAAGTCTGAAAGTAGAAGTCTGTCTACCAACAGTGATGGATAACAAGTTAGTGGCAGTGAAGGTTTCCTGCTCGGTCTGCAACTCTGTGAAGCAACAACTATATGAGTTGCTGATATTAAGAGTTGCAGTTCCTTTAGCAGTTTTACAGCCAAATTAAAAATCTGGTTAATGCTAAACAAACATGCAGCCCAGGGCCGCTGGAAGCCAGTCAGAGTTGGGGTGCAGAGAGAAAGTCTATATAATGACGTGCAACATTCATGATTTTTGTATTAATTTGAATGGCCAACATTTTACACCAGTTTTAGAACATTTTACACTACAACAGACAGCAAACTGTATAACATTAATAATAACTGAATTCATTGAAGACAGCACTCCAAAACAGAACTCCACACTACAGAGACGTCCTCTTGCTCATGTGAAGCATGTCATACATAACGAATCGTCCGGCAGCACCGCCACACCAAGTTTAGACCACTGAACACACACAGAGCATCTGAAAGTTACAGAGTGACGGGGCTCAGCCTTGCAGGTACCGTCCCCCGGCCAGCAGGGGGCGCTGCAGCCCCTCTGCACCCGACTCCCAGCCTCCCTGATGCAGCCACTGATCTGCAGACTGGGGCTGCAGCCCAAGTCTCTTAAACTGCATCCCGTTTCCCTCACTTTTGTCTTTTCATCTCTTCCCTCCTCCCTCCTCGCTCCCCCCTCCTCCCTCGACCTTCAAAAGGACGACCTTCAAAATGGCGGACCAGAACGACTTCTGGTTCAAGCGAGGAGGAAATATCAAATAAGAGACTTGGGCTGCAGCCTGTAACTGACTTCAGTAACTGAACTTTGCACTGATTTTAAAATGTTGCACACTTCAGTGTCTGGTGTCTGTTAGTGTTGTGTGTTTGTGTTTGTGTTTGTGTTTGTGTTTGTGTTTGTGTTGTGTGTTTGTGTTTGTGTTTGTGTTTGTGTTGTGTGTTGTGTGTTGTGTGTTTGTGTTTGTGTTGTGTGTTTGTGTTTGTGTTTGTGTTTGTGTTGTGTGTTGTGTGTTGTGTGTTTGTGTTTTGTGTTGTGTGTTGTGTGTTGTGTGTTGTGTGTTGTGTGTTGTGTGTTTGTGTTTGTGTTGTGTGTTTGTGTTTGTGTTGTGTGTTGTGTGTTGTGTGTTGTGTGTTGTGTGTTGTGTGTTTGTGTTTGTGTTGTGTGTTGTGTGTTGTGTGTTGTGTGTTGTGTGTTGTGTGTTGTGTGTTTGTGTTTGTGTTGTGTGTTTGTGTTTGTGTTGTGTGTTGTGTGTTGTGTGTTGTGTGTTGTGTGTTGTGTGTTTGTGTTTGTGTTTGTGTTGTGTGTTGTGTGTTGTGTGTTGTGTGTTGTGTGTTGTGTGTTTGTGTTTGTGTTTGTGTTTGTGTTGTGTGTTTGTGTTGTGTGTTTGTGTTGTGTGTTTGTGTTTGTGTTTGTGTTTGTGTTGTGTGTTTGTGTTGTGTGTTGTGTGTTGTGTGTTGTGTGTTGTGTGTTGTGTGTTGTGTGTTTGTGTTTGTGTTTGTGTTTGTGTTTGTGTTGTGTGTTTGTGTTGTGTGTTTGTGTTGTGTGTTGTGTGTTGTGTGTTTGTGTTGTGTGTTTGTGTTTGTGTTTGTGTTTGTGTTGTGTGTTTGTGTTTGTGTTTGTGTTTGTGTTGTGTGTTTGTGTTTGTGTTTGTGTTGTGTGTTTGTGTTTGTGTTTGTGTTTGTGTGGATTGTATATTTGTCTGTTTTCTTCTGCAGAACCACTTCTCAAGACTCACCTTTTAGAGAAACATATGATCGCACTGTTAGTTTTAAGTTTAAACTGTTTTTAATGCATTTTTTAATGTTGTTTTAATGCTGTTTTGTTTTTAAGATAAGATAGATAAGATGAGATGAGATGAGATGAGATGAGATGAGATGAGATGAGATGAGATGAGATGAGATGAGATGAGATGAGATGAGATGAGATAAGATAAGATAAGATAAGATAAGATAAGATAAGATAAGATAAGATAAGATAAGATATCACTTTATTAATCCCCTTGGGGAAATTCGGGAGTCACAGCAGCACCTGGCAGAACAGCACCAGGGAAAGAAAAGTACAGAAGATAATGAAGAGAAGAGGTAATAAGATAAAAGTAAAGGTAGTGTACATAATATAAAACTATAGAGCTATTTTAAGATGTTAAGTGCTTTGAGTTATTGAGAAAGTGCTATATCAATAAAATGTATCATTATTATTATTATAATTTTTATTATATAATATTTATTATTATTATTATTATTATTATCATTATTAGTATTAGTATTAACGTCTCTAAAAACATGATTCACATTATTATTTCAGCTTGATATTTCATGACTTTTCTTAATTTCATGAGGACATGATGATATGTTTTCAAACTGAACACACTTATAAACTGAACACACTTATAAACTGAACACACTTATAAACTGAACACACTTATAAACTGAACACACTTATAAACTGAACACACTTATAAACTGAACACACTTATAAGTGTTACATGTATACAGCTGTTGTTTTGGTCATTTTGACCCCGAACACAAAAGCCTGATAAAACCAGAGAAAATATAAAAGTTTTACACATATTTTATTTCTCTTCGTTTTGACTGATACTGAGGGAACTTTCCCATGTGATTTGTTGATCTTTAAAAACGTTCCCACGCACACACACACACACACACACACACGCACACACACACACACACACACACACACACACAGTTTTCTTCTGCAGAATGTCAGAGCAGCTTGTGTTTAAGTGGAAAGCAGAAGTCCCACAGCAGAGCGGCAGACTGACTCAGCAGCAGCTGACTGAGCAGCAGCTGAAGCAGCTGAGTGGAAACAAAGCAAAGTGAAGCTGAAGAGCTTCTCTTCAGTGGAAGCTCACACACGCCGGCTGGAAGCTGAAAGCCAGAAGAGAAACAGAAGCTGTGAACAAGAGAAACCACTTTAACCTCTGAGGCCGTTCGCCCCGAATGAAAGCGAGGAAGCGGCCGGAGCGGTTCGGTGACGTCAGGAGGGAAACGCTTCACCGCCATACTGCAGATCACAGATCAATAGAAGATCCATATCAGTATCAATATTCTACATGGGCTTCGTTTTCTTCATTTTCCAACATGAAATCACATCATGACATAAGAAACATAATAACCATATTCTGTATTTGATTCTGATCGGATCTTTTTCTTCTACTGTTTCTATTGTTTCTACTGTTTTTTATATACAGTTTTTTATATACAGTTTTTTATATACAGTTTTTTATATACAGTTTTTTATATACAGTTTTATATATATATACAGTTTTTTATATACAGTTTTATACAGTATATATATACAGTTTTTTATATACTGTTTTTTATATACAGTTTTATATATACAGTTTTTTATATACAGTTTTATATATACAGTTTTTTTATATACTGTTTTTATATACTTTTTTTATATACAGATTTATATATATATAGTTTTTTATATACTTTTATACAGTTATATATATATATATACTGTTTTTATACAGTTTTATATATATACTGTTTTTTATATAGTTTTTTTATATACAATTTTATATCTATACTGTTTTTATATACTTTTTTATATACATTTTTATATATATATATACTGTTTTTTATATACAGTTTTATATATATATATACTGTTTTTTATATACTGTTTTTTTATATACAGTTTTATATATATACAGTTTTTTATATACTTTTATACAGTTTTATATATATACTGTTTTTATATACTTTTTTATATACAGATTTATATATATATACTGTTTTTTATATACTGTTTTTTACATAGTTTTATATATATACTGTTTTTATATACTTTTTTATACAGACAGATTTACTGATTTACAGATTTACTGTATATAACTTTTTTATATACTGTTTTTATATAGTTTTATATATAGATTTTTATATACTGTTTTATATATATACTGTTTTTATATAGTTTTATATATATACTGTTTTTATATACATTTTAATATATATATACTGTTTTTATATACATTTTAATATATATATACTGTTTTTTATGTACAGTTTTATATATATATTGTTTTTTATATAGTTTTATATATATACTGTTTTTTATATACTGTTTTTATATAGTTTTATACAGTTTTATATATATATTGTTTTTATATACTTTTTTATATACAGATTTATATGTATATATACTGTTTTTTATATACTGTTTTTTCCATAGTTTTATATATATACTGTTTTTATATACTTTTTTATATACAGATTTACTGTATATAACTGTTTTTTATATACTGTTTTTATATAGTTTTATATATAGTTTTTTATATACTGTTTTTTATATACTGTTTTATATATATACTGTTTTTATATAGTTTTATATATATACTGTTTTTATATACATTTTAATATGTATACTGTTTTTTATATACAGTTTTATATATATATTGTTTTTTATATACAGTTTTATATATATACTGTTTTTTATATACTGTGTTTTTTATATACTGTGTTTTTATATAGTTTTATACAGTTTTATATATATACTGTTTTTATATACTTTTTTATATACAGATTTATATATATATACTGTTTTTTATATACTGTTTTTTACATAGTTTTATATATATACTGTTTTTATATACTTTTTTATATACAGATTTATATATATATATACTGTTTTTTATATACAGTTTTATATATATAGTTTTTTATATACTGTTTTTATATAGTTTTATATATATACTGTTTTTTATATACTGTTTTATATATATACTGTTTTTATATAAAGTTTTATATATATACTGTTTTTATATACATTAAAATATATATACTGTTTTTTGTATACAGTTTTATATATATATTGTTTTTATATACAGTTTTATATATATACTGTTTTTATATACAGTTTTATATATATACTGTTTTTATATACATTTTTATAGGCTATATATACTGTTTTTTACATACTGTTTTTTATATTAATTTTTATATATATACTGTTTTTTACATACTGCTTTTTATTGGTTCATATTGTGTTTTATTCTTTCTGTCTTTTAACAAACCAACACAACCAACCACTAAGCTAAATTCCTTGTATGTGCAAATTTACTTGGCCAATAAAAAGATTCTGATTCTGATTCTGCACTTTGTAAAGCAGCGGTTCTCAACCTGGGGGTCGGGGCCCCGGGGGGACACTTGATCATTTTTGAGGGGTCACGAGGTTATTTATGGGATACAGGGAAAAAACTTAATTTATTATCATGTCTATTTGTGACTGGTCACTCGGTGTCAGGTGACGAGCCAATCAGGCTGAGCAGCAGCTTTACAGCACAGCAGCAAATGTTTCTGCAGACGATGAAGATACTGAACTAAGAAAAAAGAAATATATTAATATATTTATATTATAAATATTTGCACAACTAAAGGTGTTTGAGTGACAGGAGCGTAGGACAATAACCCAGAAGCTAGATGCTGAGAGAGGAATATCGTCCGCACACTGTCTACACCTGCAGGATCATTTATTAGGACATCAGACCTTCATCAGGCAAACATGACCGATACTGAACTGATACTTCATATCCTTCATATGTTATTATTACTGACTGGTTATGACTGACTGCTGCGTCTGACTGGTTTTAGGCCGATTATTAGTTAGAGTTAGTACTGGATCAGCAGAAGAATGATGTCATCAGGAATCATGGAGTCTAGTATTTCCTCTCTATATGATGTGTTTCCATTCCCTGTCTATGTGACGTGCTTCTAGGTGTATTCCCTGTCTATGTGACGTGCTTCTAGGTAACCTCCAGTTTATTTGGAGGCTTCTGATTGGCTGCTGTCTACCTGAGCAGGTATGGAAAGCGTTGGGAGTTTCCCTTCACTCTTTCCATTTCACTCTTCTGTCTATTTAAACGGCTTCTGGCTCAGAACGGCACAGAACGGCTCGGCTCGCCTCTCCTCCTCTGCGTCCCCGTTCTTCTTCTACGCTTTTTAATCAGGAGCAGCTGTCCGCCGCCTGCAGCGCCCCCGAGCTCCGTGGTCAGGTAGAGGTACTGCAGCCTAATTTAACCACACAGAATGGTTTCAGCCAATCAGCTGCTGATGACGATGATGATGATGATGATGATGATGACGGGGGTTGAAGCTGAGAGCTCGTGCACGTGGCTGAGGAAGCAGGAGGGGCGTGCACGTTCAGAGAGCATGTTCCAGATGTTTAGCAACAGAACCATGGCTGCACTGGAGACAATGGTGAGTTACAGCATTATTATTATTATTATTATTATTATTATTATTATAGTTATTATTATTGTTATTGTTATTGTTATTGTTATTATATTTATTATTATTATTGTTATTGTTATTGTTGTTATTATTACTGTTATATTATTATTATTATTATTTTATTATTATTATCAGTAGTAGTAGTACTACTACAATTATAATATTAACAGTAATAATAATTATTATTATAGCATTGTTATTATTATTATCATTATTATTATTATTATTAGTACTATTATTATTATTATAGCATATATTATCATCACATAATTATTATACATATATACTGTATATTATAGCATTTCAGTTCAGTTTATAGCAATAGCAATAGTATTCTATATATAATTATGATTATTATAATTATTATAATATGATTATTACCATCATGTTACAGAATTATTATAGCATAATTTTATTTATTTTATTTTATTTAGCGTTTATTTTTACAGGGACGGCGCACAATTAAAAGTAATTGCACCAGAGTTAGCTGGTAGCTAACATCTGTAGTTTACATCTGTTGTCCCTGGGCAGGTAGACCAAAAAATTACTTATAATTACATTATTATCTCATTAGTATTCCATTATTCTATTATATAATTAGTATTACACAATTCTATCATTAGATAAACAGGAAGCCGGTGAGTTGCAGTTGGACTTTATAAAGAGCTGTGAAACACTATGAAATATAAATATATTATGTAGAAATATTATTATAAATCTATAAACAAAAAGAAAATCTCTCTCTCTCTCTCTCTCTCTCTCTTTCTCTCAATTCAATTCAATTCAATTCAATGAAGCTTTATTGGCATTTATTGCCAAGTTTTGATAAAACAGTTTCTAACATAAACAATAAAATTAAAAGTGTTAAAAATGAGTTATGTCCAGTATGAGTAAAACTGTAAAATACATAACACATATGAACATGTAACACAGGTAAAGAAAAGTTAAGAAAATGCTCATTACATACAGTTGGTCTGACACTGGATCAGATGTTGCTGACATGCAGTTACAGATTTCCCTGTCAGTTCTACTGTTTTCCAAGAAGGGTTTGAATCAGTCTGCCATCTGGAAGTTGTGGAAGTCTGGGATTTTCTGGATGAATTTGGGGAAGAATTCTTCTCTAATTTCTTTGTATTTTGGGCGGTGAATGAGAAAGTGATTTTGTGTCTCCACTCCTCCTGTTCCTCACTGGACACAGATTTGTTTTGTTCTGTTCTGTCTAACCATTGTTTGTTATGGAGCCCAGTTTCAAAAGCCAGTTTGTGATCACTGAGTCTAGATTTTGCTAAAATAAAATGTTTTTTTTATTTCTAAGTATGGGGCCAATTGAAATTCTCTTTCCGGGGATCTGTAGCAATCTAGTTTATGTATTAACTGTATTTATTTTGTCCGTGTTTCGGGAAGGATTTGTATGGTGTTATTTGGTGATTTCTGCTTGTTCAGTGTAAGCACTGTGTTGATATGAATCTGAGTCTGATTCTAGGTGGTTCCAAAATTTGATTGTTATCTTTTTGATTTTAATTAAGACGGGGAATTGGACAAGCTCAGCCCTGCATGCAGGATCTGGGCAGTTCATATGGACTGAGGATGTTTTTACAGAAGTGTATTTTTTCAATTGGGTTTGAGTCCCAGTTCTCTTCTTTTATCAATGAACCCCAAATTTCACTTCCATATAAAATAATTGGTTCAATAGTGCTTCGAAAATCTTAAGCCAAATCTTGATGGGGGGTTTAATTTAGATAGGTGCTTTTCTTATGAATAATTCTGTTCTCTTTTGTCCGATTATAACAGCACATGTTTTCTGAATATTTGCATTTATACATTTTACATAACATTTGCTCTCTCTCTCTCTCTGTCTTGCTCTCTCTCTCTCTCTCTCTCTCTCTCTCTCCAGGGTAACAGCACTTCTTCAGTTAATCTCACAGATTTCCCACACAGACAGTACAGCCACGCCTCCCAGCTAACAGTATGACATCACTTCCTATTATCATAATAATAATAATAATATGATTGTCCCAGTCTACAGAGAAGCTGCTGTTGCTGACAGAAACTCTGTCTGAGCTGCAGTTCAAATATTAAAATGATGAATATTAATATTAATATTCATATTAATATCATCCCAGTCTACAGAGAAGCTGCTGTTGCTGACAGAAACTCTGTCTGAGCTGCAGTTGGTTTTCAGCAGCGGGAATCACAACCAGACCAGCTGGAAGCAGAAGGAGCTAACGAGCTTCAGTAACGAGCTCTACCGGCAGACTAACGAGCTGCAGCACTGTGTAGGTCCATTAACACACTGACTGATTTACACAGAGTGTGATGTAGCTGGCTAGCTAGATGTAAAGAGTGTGTGTGTTGCAGGTGGAGGAGCTGAATGTGTCTCCTTCAAGCTCCGTCACCAATGTAACCAGGAGAATCAAACTGCACCTGAAAGCCCAGAAGAAGAAGCTCAGAGAGCAGGTAACACCTGGGCATCCGATTCCAGACAGCATATGACCAAAAAATCACAATCATATACCAATATATTTCATCCTGTACTGTTCTCGCTGAAGTTTCTCATAAATAAACAATCCTCCATCTGTCTTTTTTAAAGTTTAATTTCGCTTTTACCTTAACTTTGATTTGACTGATTTTCTTCCAGTCCCTGCAAATGGATGATAGAGCATCTATTTTTGAGATTCAAAATTCGTATCCAATTCCAGACACTTACTTTCGTCCGTGTCGGTGTATTCATATACTCCATATTAACCCTTTATTAACCTTCCTGTACCTTCACAGTGTTACAGAGACTTGTAAGAAGTGCAGACTCTGTACTCAAAGCTCTTAGTTTTCCATTTATCAGCCGACACAGATTCTCTACATGAAGTAACTGTCGCCCAAAGTGGGATTTAAGGCTTCCTGCTTCTTGTTCGTGGCTAAGTTCGTAACTTAGTGTTTTATATGCTTAAATGTGTATAGATATTTATGAAATTTGTTACCTAGCTTCTGAAATGTGTATGAATTTACGTCACTTAGCTTTCGGTTGGGAACTCCGTATAAAAATGCCGGTAAACACCGGAAATTACGCGAGTGACCGAGCCGCCGGAATTGGATACAATTCCTTTACACACCTGGCGGCTAGCTGCAGTTAGCATGTTGCTAACTGCTTGTTGTTGTTTGCTTGTTAGTCTGTTTGTTGTTGTTGTTTGACTCTTTTGTTGTTTGTTAGTTTGTCTGTTTGGTATTGTTTGTTAGTCTGTTGTTTTTTGTTTGTTAGACTGCTATTTGCTTGTCTGTTTGTTTCGTTGTCTGTTGTTTGTTAGAATGTTTGTTGTTGTTGTTGTTTGTTAGTCTATTTGCTGTTTGTTTGCAAGTCGGTTGTTTGTTGTTGTTTGTTGTTGTTTGTGAGTCTGTTGTTGTTGTCTGTCAGTCTGTGTGTTGTCAGTCAGGTGACAGTGTGTGTCTCCTCCAGGCCTACAGCGCCTCCTGCTGGGACGAGGTCAGAGCTGCTCTCCTCGCTCACCTGCGCCGACTCGACCGTCTGGCCACCTCCATCTAGTGTGTGTGTGTGTTTTAACTGATTAAGTCTATTTATTTACTCTTAATTTATTGACACATTATTTATATTTATTGCTTATTTGTTCAGGCTGATTTGTTTGTTTGTTAATATTTGTATTGCTATTTATTCAAATATTTATATTTGTATTTATATTTACTATTTTATTTGGCATTTATTGATTCATTTTGTTTTTATTGAATATTATATTTTTTTATTCATTTTTTCTTTTAATGAAGCTATTCAAATGATGATTTCTGTAATTCTGTAACTGAGGATTTAGCATCACAGAGAACAGAAAATCATCTTTTCTTCTCTACTGTATGGCAGACAGAGAAAAGGAAAATTATTTTAAAAAAGCAAAGCAACACAAATATATGAAGCGACATAACACTCTTGTGCAGACCCACTCTTTTTTGCGTTATACCTTTGTGTATCCTGTGATTTTGTTAAAAGTGTTAAATCATCAATAAAACAATATTATCATGAGACACCAGCATGTTATTGTATGTTACTAATATTATTATTGTTATTAGTGATGGAATTAGTAGCATTAATAGCAGCAGCAGTAGTGGTGGTGGTAGCAGTACTCCAAGTATTATTATTATTATTATTATTAGTAGTAGTAGTAGTAATAGTAGTAGGAGCGTTAGTAGTAGTAGTAATAGTAGTAGTAGTAGTAGTAATAGTAGTATTAGCAGTAGTAATAGTAGTAGGAGCATTAGTAGTAGTAGTAATAGTAGTATTAGCAGTAGCAATAGTAGTAGGAGCATTAGTAGTAGTAGGCTAGTAATAGTAGTATTAGCAGTAGTAATAGTAATAGGAGCATTAGTAGTAGTAGTAGTATTAGCAGTAGTAATAGTAGTAGAACCATTAGTAGTAGTAGTAATAGTAGTATTAGCAGTAGTAATAGTAGTAGGAGCATTAGTAGCAGTAGTAATAGTAGTAGTAGCATTAGTAGTAGTAGTAATAGTAGTATTAGCAGTAGTAATAGTAGTAGAACCATTAGTAGTAGTAGTAATAGTAGTATTAGCAGTAGTAATAGTAGTAGTAGCATTAGTAGCAGTAGTAATAGTAGTAGGAGCATTAGTAGTAGTAGTAATAGTAGTAGTATTAGCAGTAGTAATAGTAGTAGTAGCATTAGTAGTAGTAAGGTCAAAGCTCCCATGCAGAGGTTTCTTCCTTCACATTCCTTCTTAAAACTCAGCTCTATAAGCTTTTTTCCAAACTGGTGAATATGGGCCAGGTACAGGATCTCTGGAACATCTTTAGTTAGCGGCACAAGCAGTTGGTTAATGCAGGTTCCCCCTCTTTAATAGCAGAGCTGTAGTTACTGTCTTTTACCACTGGAGGGCAGTGATCTCTATGTGTTTCTATCTGTGTTACTGAGAGCTGTAGCTTGTCCTGTGGCTGCTAGAGGGCAGTGAACTCTCTGAATGTGTCCAAGGTAGTTTTACTGTCAGTATTAACAATAAGACTGCTGTTGTTCTCATTAATATTACCAATATCAAGATTAATAACTAAATGATATAAATAGTTTTAATAACATGGAGTCATATTCTACAATAATATAATTATTAATATCAGTATCTATACTGATACAATACTGCTAGTAATATTATGAATATCAGTATTCATAACATCAGTAGCTATAGAAGGTGTAAAAAGTATCAGTATTACATCACTATCAATGAAACCAGTATTTATGTCTATATTAATAATAATATCATTAATATCAGTATGAATATTATCCAAAGTTTGAATATATAATAAAGTGTTGTAGTTCCTCTCTCTGGACAGCAGAGGGCAGTGAGCACATTTAATTTCTATAGGTTCACTATCAGTATAACAGGAGATCAGTATTAACAATATCAGTATGAATATTAACACTATTAATATCAGTATTTATAAAATCAGTGTTGATATCAGTGTTGCTAATATTAGTCATTATATCAACATTAATAATAGCTGTATTTATACCAATAGTCATAATATTAGTATTATTATCAGAATTAATATAGTCAGTAATATTTGTATTTATTCTACTTTTATCAATATAAAACCTAATGCCACTATTATTTAATAAAATGAATATCAGAATGAACAACATCAGTATTTAAACCATATTCATGTCAGTGTTAATATCAGCACTTATTTCAGCATTAATGTTATCATTGTTAATAATTAACTATTAACTGAATAATGAACTTAATGAACTAAATCTCATTAAAGAGCTGAACTTTGCATCACTAGTTCAGACTGGCAAACACTAAGGCTTTTACTCTGAAACTGAGCTCCTTCCTGTCTGGAAGTCAGAGCCGTCCTGTCCGCCTCCACAATACTTCCTGCTTTTCTGTACTGAGAAACTAAAATGAAAAAGGAAAAATGCACATCTCTCTTTTCTTTTCTGTGGTGTCAACTCAAAAGCAAACAGCAAAAGGGCAGCAAAATCACTTTTTTATTTATTGCACCTAGGCTCCCGCTCCACCTGCACTTGAAGATTTGTGTCTCCTTATTGGTTTGTATCCTCAAGATGAGACGGACAAATGCAGATCTGTGATTCACAGTACAGGTTTTCTACTTGTGTGAAGCACAACAGTGTGCATTGTGGACGAACATGTATACATGTGAATTTTGTTTGTTGTTTACAAATCTTCAAACGTTTTTTTTTTTCACCTCACAAACCTATATTATACCTTATTATATTTACATTTGTGTATGTTAGAAAACAGCCTAAATAGTATTTGCACTATGTTCACTTTATAGTCAGTTCAGCGTATGAAAGGTAGAATTTACCAAAGGATACCCCCCCCCCCCACACACACACACACACACACACACACAGTGTCACATGACTTGTGGTTGGCTGCACAACCACAAGTCTCCCCCCCCCCCCCGCTTACTCAGAACTGATGAAAAAAACAGGAAGCAACGTCTGTCAGTGTTTCCTCTACAGATGAAGGCAGAAAGTCTGTTTGACTTGATCTGGATGTGAGTTCACCAGGTAAGGATCCTACCAAGAAACATTAGACATGTTGGATACATGAAATATGGAGAATTGTGTTGTGTTTGTACAACTGTATGACTGTGTATATGATGATGTTGTGAAATCTTTCAAAATGTGTATTTGATGCTCACAGATGTGAATATTCATTAGTTACTCAGATTTCCAACATTTGACTTTGGGGCCAAAATGAACCTTCTCTAAGAAGTTTTCACATGTTTTACTTTTAGTGTTGCCAGATAAACTCAACACAAGGTCACAAGTTAGACTGTTGTCAAACCTTATTTCACTTCCTCCTTTGATGAGAAAGTCAGAAGGCCTGACAGCTTGGATAAGCTTGACTGAAGTTTGATCCACTGTTAATAGACTGAGTGTAAAAACAAAACTTTACCAACACTGAGATACTCCCCATTTCACACAACCTCCTTTTACAAAGTCCATGTCTCATTTGTTCCTAAGGATTCCTTAGGAACTTACCCTGCACTCAGGAAGTCATACTGTGAAAAAGAAATACTGGAATTACTGAGAAAGGTCATGAGATCGAGTCCTGGGTGCTGCAGCCATTATGTGACACTAATATAGTTATGTATGCTGGCTGGTTCATGAGCTCCTGACTAAACAGTTGAGCTGTTCCCCCATTTTGCTGCTAGCAGCTATAATTTTAGACTGCTGCTCTGCATTTTGTTTCTACTATGAAAGTGAAAGAACAGAAATATTTTTTTCTGCCTGTACAAGAAAAAGAATGTTAAATGCATGTATGTATATGATTCTGCAAGTTGCATGTGTGTATGTTTTGTTTTATGTGCTTTTAATGTTTGCTTGTATGTTGTTTGAAACTTTGTATTGCTGCTATCTTGGCCAGGGTTCCCTCGAAAAAGAGATCTTGTAATCTCAATGGGACTCACCTGGTTACATAAAGGTTTAATAATAATGTATGAGGCATGTGTTTACGGATTTTCTATTCCTTTCTATTCCAGGGGCCGTATCCACAAAACATTTTATCTTACCACTAAGAGGACTCCCAAATAGCACTAAAAGTTCCTAGCTAAGAGTTTCCTCTTAAAACCTATTCACGCAGCTGCTGAGACCAACTTTAGTAAGGAATGGGGAGAAATCTTAAGCTAAGAGAAAGGGCGGGTTGACCTTGTTGCTATGGATGATGTCGTGTTTCATGACACAGTGATTGGCTGATAGGGGATGGGTCTCTGTCAGTGAATTCATCATCGAAATACTGTAGGAGGTATCATGTTGACATATTCAAATAAAGATTTTAAAATAAAAATGTAGGCTAAGTGTCACTGATTTAACATGAAACAAAGAATAATATACTGACTAGTCAAGTATATGTGCCGCTAATTGTCAGCCTCTTACATGTCTGGCAGCTCGTTAAACAATTAGCAGATATTCATATACGTATGTAACATCTTTTTTTAAAGACTTTTTATCCTACGTGGTTATTCACAATTACGGTGTTTGTGTGATCAATATAACTATAATTTAAAAAGGAAAGCAAACATTTTGTGAGCTTACCTGTTGTAATTTAACTGAGGTCCCGGTTGTGGGTGGATGTAAGGCGTGAGGAGCCACTGTCCCCCACCAAGTGACATCCAGCTGGGACATGATGCCTCTCAAACAGCAGCCTCTCCTGTAGGATCCGGGAGTCATGTGTTGCGCCTGGCCACTTGGCGACAATGTCAAGAACATTGTAGTTGGTATCAAAAACCACCTGTGTTGATGCTATGAATTTTTTTTCTATTAAGGCGATACCTTTTTAAAAGCTCAGTATCATAAAATTTTTCTAAAATGTTGACCTGATTACGAGGTGGATTGCCGGCAGCAGCCATTGTAGGATTGTTTGTGATTTGGTCTTAGTGACTTAGGAGTCCTCTTGACTACCCCTAACTTTTCACAGATTTAGGAGCTGGTTTTAACGCTAAAATGCTTTGTGAAATGCTCTTAGACCAAAAATTTTGGAGTCCTAAAATTAGGACTGACACGGCCATTATTTTTAGGAGTTTCTCCTAAATCAGCAAGTTGGGAGCTACTTTTAGCCTTAAGATGTTTTGTGAATACGGCCCCAGAACTTTGCTATACTTTTAAACCACAAATGCCAGTTTAATGTATTCTGAACTAATTTTGTACCACAAGACAATGTGCAAAGGTCAAATAAAGAGACTATACTTACTTATGGCCAGTGTACACAGCAACAAGAACATGTGATGTTCAGGGGCCATATCCACAAACGTTGTGAGAATCCTCTCAGAGTCTTAATTTAGCATGAAACTTCCTAGCAAGGAGTTCTAGCTTAGGAGTGATTTAGGAAAGTTCTCAGAGCGACTCTGAGTGAGGAATGGACAAGAACTTTTATCTTAGTGAGGAGGTGTGGTCCACTCTGTTGCTAGGTATGATGCTCTCTTTTAGACGCTGTCATTGGTTGATCAAGAAAAATCAACACGCCTCTTTTTGTCATCCAGAATGCACACAAGGAATCACACAAGATAAAACACAATTTACTCAATATTAACACATGGTTTGCTTATACTATTAAAAATCCCTGTTCAATCAATAGAGCTGATTGAAGAACATTTTTGAAAACCGTACGAACTGTACTTTTTAATACTTGTACGCTCCTCACAGGTTGACGCATTCTGCCTTTATTTGGGCGAATGCAGTAATGTTATTATACTTTACTAATTTGATGTTAAGATTTGGTGAAAATGGCTCAAGACTCAGTAGTATTAGTATAATTTATAGACTATATTGGCCAGCCTATATGAATAGGATTTTTGAACAAGAGTATGTCGCCGATGATGCGGACGTGTGTCCTCACCAGACAATACAGAGAAAACTCACTATATCCATAGCTGCTGTTGTGTTTCTGCACGGCCAGTGGGAATTAAACAGGTTGCATCACAATATGAGTCTGAAGGAGCTGTGACTGTTTGTGTGATTATTCTACTATGTGGTTGAATAAACCTAAATCATCACTGCTGCACTGTTTGCCTGTTGCTAAATATCTTAACATTGTGATAACTTTCATAATAACAATAGCATTAATGCGTCTTTTCTGCGTCTTTCAGCCAGTTCCTCCTCTCTTAAGAAACTCCTAAGCTCCTAAAGTCCTCCTCTCTGCTCTTAACAGTTTTCCACCTTAGCAGCTCTCTTAAGGACGAAGATGCTTTGTGAATAGCTTTTATCTTTACTAGGATTTAGTCTTACCGTTAAGGGGAAATTCTTAGAAAACATCATCACTCTCATAGTTTTCTTAGAATTTCACCACTAGGACCAACTCTTAGTACTAGGAAGCTTTGTGGATACGGCCCCAGATCAGGTGGCTCATTCCAGTTACTGGCATCACAGTGCTGGAAAGAGTTACAGCCAGGAAATAAAAGACAAAAATATTAACCAGTTCACAGAAATGAAAGGAATGTTAAAGAGAAAAAGGGAATCATCCTGCTCTTAACCTTGTTGATGTTAATACATATACAAGTACTGTGTGTTTGTACTAAAGGGTTATATATGATCAGACAATATAACAAATATTACCAATTACATTATCAATTACCTTTTGTGATCTGGCTGACAAAGTACTTTTACAAGACTTGCATATCTATAATACTGGTATTGACGAGATGAGATGAATTTTTAATTATCCCAGTGGAGAAATTGCACAATTGTCCTTTGAGTGTAAAATATTGTCGAACTTTACCAGGGAGCAACGATGGCGACGGATAAAGAGAAGCTCTTGGAAACACTGGAGGATTTGGGAGATGAAGAGCTCAAGATCTTCCAGTGGTTCCTGCAGCAGAATGACATCCTGGAAGGTTTCCCAGCCATCAAAAAGAGCAAAGTGGAGAAGGCAAACAGGCAGGACACAGTGGATCAGATGGTGCAGACCTACAACCAACACTCTCTGGAGGTGACCAAGAAGGTTTTGATGAAGATCAACAGGAATGATCTAGTGCAGAGTTTGTCAAACAGCAGCTCAGGACCTGAAGGTAAGTCATGGGGAGATAAAAATACGAACATGTGAAAAACAGAAATGACACAGATGACTCATAAATTTGTAATTAAATACTGGTAACACTTTATTTGGATAGTCAAATGTTGACACTAAACTAATGATCAAGTGACAAAAAGTAGATGTTCAACAAAGTGTCACTTGTCTATTTGGTCTATCTCTACAGACTTTGTAACCCTAACCCTATCTCTAACATTAACCCCAACCCTAAGATTAACCCAAGCCTCTATAGAGACTTCACACAATTATGACTTTCACTTGAAACTCAGTAGACTTTTTAGGGAAACATTATAGTCACTTGATAGAAAGTTGAGTATCAACATTAGACAATCCAAATACTGTGACCAAAACACTTTATACCAGTAAGTTATAGAGTGTGAGCTGTATCATTATTTTTCTGGTAGGAACTTCAAGTGTGGAGGCATCAAACGTACACACAGGCGTATATCAAGACAGCAACAATAAACACAGTAAACAGTCATAGCCATATAACAGTCACAAAACAGTCATAACAAAGTCATAAAAATAACCATAAAAAATGTAATCCGTACCTGCTAAGTAGCCACACTAGCCTCAGAGTTATTAGCTGCTACCAGATGAGTCAATATAAATAAGATTATTCTGATGAAGTTTGACTGAACGATGATGAATAGTGGTGTGGTGAGGGAGGGACAGTCTCAGTCTGATACACTGCACACATCTGCACACATCTACTGTGTGATCTGCATTCACACAGTAGATGTGTGAAGAGAGGCAGGCTGCATTTGAGTGTCTGTATTTATTTTATGTCATGCAGATGTCAGGAAAACAGCAAAAAGGCATGTGTGTCTCATTGTGTTGTGATTGTATCACACTTTATTGATCCCCAGGGGTTCAGGCACAGGGTAATGCTGCTGACTTTAGCTGTTTGTATTATTTAAGAGCATGAATGGGTATAATTTGACCTTTCTAGCACATTAAAAGTATTTACTGCCATTTACTTTTGTGGAGCAGAATTGACTCCCATTCATTCTGACTGTGACTCTGGTCCCATTTATCGAGTGCTGTAGAGACAGAGAAAAGGTTTTGAGCTCCATCAGACCCACAAGGCCTCAGATGGCAGTCAACCCAGGACCAGGACCAGCAGACCTCAGTCAAGGATGAGACAGAGAGACAGACAGCAGGTCAATGGTTCAGGTTTAAATAAACAGGAACACATGTATGGGTCTGCACAGAGGAAGACGGTTTGTGTCAAAATGAAAACTAAACATGATGAATGTTCAGTTCCTTCAGTCCTTCAGTATTTATGTAAAGAGTTGTGGGATGAATAGGAGATATTGGCTGGAGTGTTAAATTCAAGCCCTAGTAACTGCTCTCCCTCTCCCTCTCCCTCTCCCTCTCCCTCTTCCTCTTCCTCTTCCTCTTCCTCTCCCTCTCTCTCTCTGTCTCTCTCTCTCTCTCTCTCTCTCAGTGGATGTCGGTGATGTCGGGGAGACTTCAGAGAACAGAGGATCTTCCTCCATTCAACCACAGTCTGCTCCTCTTCCTCACCTTCCCACTGACAGCAGTCAGATTGAAGGTAAAGCTATTCTCTGGCTCGTCCTGGCTGCCATGTTGGTCTTGTCACTGCCCAGGCTGTTACAATTATAAGGATTTAGTTAAGCCTCTTCTTTTACTTGATGTCACAGCTCCTGGAAGCACTAATTTATTTGAGTAGATGCAGAATGGGGCTTGTGACTTGAGAGTCCGCATTTCAAATCCATGAACTGACTAGCAAATCTTGCTTGAGAAACTAAATCAGTAATGCTCTACTCTTCCTTTAACAACTATTAAAACTAAGAAACTCTTCTGCAAGGCGCTATTGAGCTTCTATTGGCTTATATAGGCTCCAGTGGAGCTGCTCAATAGAAGACTGTGGTTGTACTGGGCAGCTGACTGGTGTAAATGTTATGAATGAAAATTAAGGGTTAAAAAATGGTATGAATGAAAGCAACCCACAGTTAATTAGGTGCTATACCGGATTCGTCACCGCAAATCAGAGGCGTTT
This sequence comes from Centroberyx affinis, assembly GCF_046629955.1. Taxonomy (NCBI): domain Eukaryota; kingdom Metazoa; phylum Chordata; class Actinopteri; order Beryciformes; family Berycidae; genus Centroberyx; species Centroberyx affinis. The sequence goes on along the minus strand of NW_027281934.1, from coordinate 75,635 downwards.
TTTTTAAAATAGCGTTGACGTTCCAAAACAGCCCAACAGACAGAAATCTATCCGTTAGTAATTCTGTCTGTTTTCTGACGGATCAGTGTGGCCGCCACCTAAGGCTGCACATCCACAGGAAGCCTCTCTTCACAACATTGCCTTCCTTTTTTGTTATTTCAAAGGAAAGAATGTATTGATTTTGACAGTGAGAACATGTTTGTTATTCTCAGAGCACCAGCTTTTAGCAAAAAAAAGCACTGAGCTTCAATTGGGTTTCCATTTGTCTCACAAGCATCTGTTTAGTGCTGCTAGGTATGAAAGAGGTTTCCGACCAGGGCGTGACATCAGCACCCGCCCACCCGCCAAATGCGGGTAGAATTTGGCAGTGGCGTTTAACACAGTGACTCTTACTCGCGACTTTGGCGGGTGGCAAAATATCCCTCATGCCTGCGTGTGTAATGGGAGGCGAACAGACGGGTCCGGTGAGCGAGCGAGCGAGCGACAGAGAGAGAGAGCGAGTGAGATACACAGAGAGAGAGTGAGCGACAGAGAGAGAGAGAGAGTGAGATACAGAGAGAGAGTGAGCGACAGAGAGAGAGAGAGAGTGAGATACAGAGAGAGAGTGAGCGACAGAGAGAGAGAGAGAGCGAGATACAGAGAGAGATAGCGAGAGAGAGAGCGCGCAGAGCAGTTAGAGGCTGAGCGAATCAATGCGTTACACACAGTTCTACATTTAAATAGTGGAAAAAAAATATATTGTGGCGGTCAGTGCTGATATTGTGGCGGGCCGCCACAAAGTTTTCTCTGTGTGGGAAACCCTGGTAGAGCCTGGTAGAATGAACAGGTGGGAGGGGGAACTTAGAGCGAGGGGAGATTGTCCACTAGTTAATCAATCGCGGATGGCTTCGTTCTCTCGGATGGATAAAAAAATAAAAATAAAAAATGCTAAAATGCCCGCCCCAGTAAAGTGTCTGTGTGGGAAACACCGAGTGTGATGCCCACACACCATAGTCAACTTTAATCAAATAAAACCTAATTTCCCCAACAACAAAATTGTGGCTAGTGAAAATGCTGAGTGGCTAGTGAATTTGGAAAACCACTAGCCACAGTGGCTGGTGAGCAAAAAAGTTAATGTCAAGCCCTGTTTCGGACGGACACACAGCCTAATACTTTTAGTTAAGTTTTTATGGATGTTACTTTGTTCTACACAGATTTGCTGGTGAGAACAACAGAGCCTCCACAACTCATCACATGGCACCAAGAAAAGGTCCAATCTAACCTCCAGGACAGGTTTATGTGTGCACAAGAAGGATGGTTAGAGAGGAAGGATCAGAAACATCTGGAAGATATCTACACAGAGCTCTACATCACAGACGGGGGTGACATACACATCAACAGGCAGCATGAGGTCAGGCAGATTGAGATGGCATCAAGAAAGCCAGCGGACACAGAGGAATCAATCAAACCCAGCGACATCTTCAAACACCCTTCTGGAAAAAACAAATCCATAAGAACAGTACTGACTAATGGGATTGCAGGAATCGGCAAAACATTCCTTGTGCACAAGTTCATCCTGGACTGGACTGAAGGAAGAACCAATCAAGATGTTCATCTCATATTCCCCTTCACCTTCCGCCAGCTGAATTTACTGAAGGGAGAAAGGTTTCGTTTTGCAGAACTAATTCACGAATGTATCTGGGAAACCAAAGACATCAAGGAGGAGGCTCTTAATGAAATCTTCAAAACACTACAGACGTCAGGAAACAGAAACTATGACAAGAGTAAATTCAAACTTCTGTTTGTGTTGGACGGACTGGATGAGAGCCGCCTTCAACTAGACTTCACTGCCAATGAAATGTGCTCTATTGATGTGACAGAGTCAACCAGAGTAGAAGTACTGCTGACAAACCTCATCAAGGGGAAACTGCTTCCCTCTGCTCGCCTCTGGATCACCACACGACCTGCAGCAGCCAATCAGATCCCTGGAGACTTTGTTGACATGGTGACAGAGGTGAGAGGCTTCACTGACCCACAGAAGGAGGAGTATTTCAGGAAGAAATTCAAAGATGAGGAGCAGGCCAGAAGAATCATCTCCCACATCAAGACTTCACGAAGCCTCCACATCATGTGCCACATCCCTGTCTTCTGTTGGGTCACTGCTATAGTTCTGGAGGATCTGTTGAAAACCAGTGAGAGAGAAGAAGACCTGCCCAAGAACCTGACTGAGATGTACACATAATTCCTGGTGTTTCAGATCGATCAGACAAAGAAGAAGTATAGCAGAAAAAAAAGAGCTCAGTATATTCAGTCACTTGCACAACTGGCTTTTCACCAGCTGGAGAAAGGCAACCTGATCTTCTATGAGAAGGATCTAAAAGAGAGTGGCATTAACTTCAACAAAGCCTCAGTGTACTCAGGAGTGTTCACACAGATCTTTAAAGAAGAGCGTGGACGGAAGAAGGACAAGGACAAGAACAAGATGTTCAGCTTTGTCCATCTGAGCATTCAGGAGTTTCTGGCTGCTGTTCATGTGGTCCTGTCACACATCAACAGCAACAAGAATGTGATGCCCAAGCCACGACTGACTTTTCGAAATGTGCTGATGTTTTTCATAAAAACATCTACAACAAAGGTCCACAAGATTGCTATTGACAAGGCCTTACAGAGCCCAAATGGACACCTGGACTTGTTCCTCCGCTTTCTCCTTGGCCTTTCACTGCAGTCCAATCAGGATCTCCTACAAGATCTGCTGAAACAGCCAGGAAGTAGGTCACAGAACAATGAGGAAACAGTCCAGTACATCAAGGAGAAGATCAGGGAGAATCCATCTCCAGAGAGAAGCATCAATCTGTTCCACTGTCTGAATGAGCTGAATGACTGTTCTCTAGTGGAGGAGATCCAACAGTACCTGAGATCAGGAAGTCTCTCCACAGACAGACTCTCCCCTGCTCATTGGTCGGCTCTGGCCTTCATCTTACTGACATCAGAAGAGAAGCTGGATGTGTTTGACCTGAAGAAATACTCTGCTTCAGAGGAGGCTCTTCTGAGGCTGCTGCCAGTGGTCAAAGTCTCCAATAAAGCTCTGTAGGTGAAAAGATAACTGGATATAATAACTATATCAAGTGTGATGTTTTTACAGAGGAGAAAATGGAAACATTTAAAGTGCTTGTTTGTCTTTTTGTTTGTCTCACTAATTCTCCTTCAGGCTGAGTGTCTGTCAGCTGTCAGAGAGAAGCTGTGAAGCTCTGGCCTCAGTTCTCAGCTCCCAGTCCTCTAGTCTGAGAGAGCTGGACCTGAGTAACAACGACCTGCAGGATTCAGGAGTGAAGCTGCTCTCTGCTGGACTGGAGAGTCCACACTGTAGACTGGAAACTCTCAGGTCAGGATTCCTCAACCTGGTCAACACATGACCATTTAAATCCTGCTTTACTTACAGAGTAACATCAGTTAATAGATTCCTAACCTGTGGAGGATTTTCTCTGCTCTTATGATTGTGGTAACAACCTTTCACTCTACTTTCTGTCCCCTATGAACTGTTTTCTGCTTTCTATCAGGATATTTCATTATTTCCCTCCTTGCTGTCTCTGTTGTTGAGACCTAAAATACCAAAAAGGATTTCTAAGATTCTGCAGCAAAGTGATCCAAGAACTGCCAAACTGACCGAATGAAATCACAAAACAGATCAGTGTGTGTGTGTGTGTGTGTGTGTGTGTGTGTGTGTGTGTCTGTGTGTGCGTGTGTTAAGGTGTGTGATGTGTGTTAGAGTTCAGGTTATTGTGAGTAAAACAATAAAACAGTATGATATGAACAGTTTATAATAATAATAATAATAATAACAATAATACATTCTATTTATATAGCGCTTTCTCATGATTCAAAGACTCAAAAACAAAACAGCATTAAAACACCATTTAAAAAGATGTTTTAACTATACTTAAAACTAACAATGCAATCATAAGTGATACGCTTCTCTAAAAAGGTAAGTCTTGAGAAGAGATTTAAAAGAATCAAGAGTCCGATGCTCTGACTGTGGGAGGTAGGTTGTTCCAACAGTAGAGGAAAAGGCTCTGTCTCCCAAGGAGCAGAGCCTTGTCTTGGGGAGACCCAGAAGTCCTTGGCTAGAGGATCTAAGAGAACAAGGAGTACAGTAGGGAGAGATCTGGGCTATGTTCCAGAGGTGAAAAAAGGCCAACTGTCTGGTTTTGTTTATGTGGGGTTCAAATGAAAGTGCAGAATCCAGGATGACTCCAAGGTTCTTTACTTGCAAGGAAGGTGTGACTGTCATGTCATCAATAGACAGGCAGAGGTTGCGGACTGTATTGGTTGTGGACTTGGAGCCGATGAGGATTATTTCAGTTTTGAGTTAAGTTTCAAAAAGCTGCTGTGCATCCAGGATTTGATATTCTGCAAAAAGTTGTTGAGTGTCTCCATTGTAGCTGAAATGTCAGATGTGGTATGGATGTATATTTGAGTATCATCAGCATACAGGTGGTAATTTAGGCCGTGGTTGCGGATAATTTGTCTGAGGGGGAGCATGTAGATACTAAAGAGGAGGGGTCCAAAGATGGAGCCCTGCAGAACCCCGTATTTAATTGTGGTTTGTTTTGACTGTTGGCTGTTAACTGTGACAAACTGCAGTCTGTTGCTCAGGTAAGATTTGAACCAGGTCAGTGCAGAGCCAGAGACACCAATGAGGCTTTCCAATCGTTCCAGCAGTATGGGATGGTGAACAGTATCAAAAGCAGCACTTAGATCCAACAGAATGAGGATACTGAGGTGACCTGAGTCTGTGGCAATGAGGAGGTCGTTAGTAACTCTGACTAGTGCTGTTTCTGTACTGTGTTTATTTCTGAAGCCTGACTGGAAAGGGTCAAGGAGCTGATGGGATGCAAGATAGTTTTGCAGTTGAGTAGAAACAACATACTCCAATACTTTGCTCAGGAAGGGGAAATTAGTAATGGGCCTATAGTTGGAGGGAGAGTCAGCGTCCAGGCCTGTTTTTTTCAGGACAGGGGTGATAGACCCTGTTTTAATAGCCTGGGGAACAAGGCCAGAGAACAGTGAGGAGTTGACAATCTGTGTTATCAGTGAGCAGATCTGGGGTACAGGATTTGACCAAGGCAGTAGGAATGGGGTCAAGATGGCAAGTAGTAGAGCGCATACCAGTGATGACTTTGCTAACCTCGGGCACACTAACCGGGTTGAAGTGGAACATTTGGCAGGCAGGAGGCACTGGTGGGAGAAAGATGGCAGGGCCTGGGCAAGGAGATGCTCGTATCTGAGCTGTAATACTGTCAATTTTGTGCAGGAAGAAGGACATAAAGTCATCAGGAGAGATGGAAATAATCAGGATTCCAACAGGTTTTAGGAGAGAGGAGATGGTGGAGAACAGAACTCTTGGATTATTTCTATTGCACTCAATAGCACCAGAATAGAAGACCGTCCGTGCAGCTTTTAGTGCTTCTCTGTACTATGTTAAATGCTGCTTGTACATGTCAGCATGCACTGTCTGCCCTGTTTTCCTGAATTGTCTTTCCAGTCTCCGGCCAGCCTTTTTAAGAGACCGCAGTTCATCAGTGTACCAGGGGGCGGAGCATTTAAAGGAGACCACCCTAGTCTTGAGTGGGGCGAGCTCGTTGAGGATGTCAGAGAGAGAGGAGTTGAACATTTATATTGAAGCATCCAGGGTATCAGGTAGCACAGTTAGATATGTATCAAGAGCCGTATGCAACAGAGCTGGATCAAGGGACCTCAGGTTGCGTTAGGTCAGGGTTCGCTTACTGTCAGATGGTAAAGAAATGTTAAAGTCCATACAGATGATCTTGTGATCTGAGATATGAAGGTCACTGCTGGTCAGGTTGGTCATGGAGAGGCCACTTAAACAGACCAAGTCGAGTATGTGGCCACGATTATATATATATGTACACACACACATATATTTATATATATATATATATATATATATAAATAATATATTATATAATAATTTATATAATAATTTTGCTAATTCTGTAGCAATATTTCGATTGGTAGCAATATTTCAATCAATTGACTGACGGTATGTTTGGGTGTGACAGCTATACAGTGGTAAAATATTTAACACAAGGGAAATACAAGGGAATCATCAGACACTTAGGAAGTAATTATTAAAGAATCAACATTGAGATGTCAGGTTGAATCGAAGCTCAAGCAAACATTTTTAAAGTTGTTGCTTGTCTTCATCACTAATTCTCCTTCAGGCTGAGTGGCTGTCAGCTGTCAGAGAGAAGCTGTGAAGCTCTGGCCTCAGTTCTCAGCTCCCAGTCCTCTAGTCTGAGAGAGCTGGACCTGAGTAACAACAACCTGCAGGATTCAGGAGTGAAGCTGCTCTCTGCTGGACTGGAGAGTCCACACTGTAGACTGGAAACTCTCAGGTAAGATCCATTCACAGTTTTCCTCAATTGATTTGACACATTTCTCCAAACTAAGGTCCCTGCCCTCAAAACTCTCTCAGGTCAGTATTCCTGAATCTGCAAAGAGAGACTCTGCAAGTTCAGGACTCCAGAACCATTTTACATGAATTTCACTCAAAATAAAGTTTGTGATTTTTTCAAAATGTGTTTTATCCTGATCCAAATTCATATTGAGAGAAGATCCTCCATGCTTTGATGTCATGTCATTTATATTACTGCACCTCTCTCTTCCTGTCAAAATTCACTGTCACATCTTCAGCTTTTTCAGAATAGAGCAGCTATGACTTTAACTAGTGTGAAACAGAGATTGTATTTCTTGGAGCTACCAAGATGTGACATCATTGTTTTCCTGTCAGTGAACTGGGTGCGCAGCACATTGGCAGCCGCAGCACTTGTGCATTTAAACGTGTCTCGTCTAAAGAGGACATATCTATCAAGAGCACAAAAAATGTATTATAGGAGTTGAAGAGACAAAAAGAGAACGAGTAAAAGGCTGTGTTGGCACATTCGGATTGTAATCTTTTAAAATAATTGGAATAAGTTATGGAATGCCTTCTAGTCATTAGTAATTTGGTTCTCCAATTACAGTGTTAAAAATAATACGTTTTATATTTATGAGTTATCTGGCTATCTGGTTATCTGTAGCCTCTAATTTGAGAGATGTGGTGGGCATTTTCAAAGTGCTTCGCAATTACGCACGTGTCAATGTGGATACCTAAAATAAACCTTGCTAGAGGCTACACAAGGCTAGCACTTCTGTGCTTTTGTGCTCATCAAACTGGTTAGCTTTAAGTCAGTAGGCTATTATGGACAGCTTCCAACTTTATACAAGGAAAACCATCAGTAATAGGCTACAGGAGCACGGACCATGACATACTGGGGACGCATCAGTGAAGTAATTCACACAGCTCCATGAAAGATCTTTGGGACATTTTAAACAGCAGAATCAGGCTGTAATTGTTTGGGTTACATTTGATAGTAGCGGGAAAAAAACTAAATTTCCACAATTCTCTCTAAATACTTTGGTCATGTAAACAGGATTATTATGGGGAGTTGTCAGTTTATGCAAATGGCATAAACATATTATTGCTTTCCTCGGTATTGGCAGTAGTCACATTATTATGCGCAGGTAAACATAGCCAAATATTACTTATTGAATGCAACTTTATTAATCACTTAAGTAAAACAAACTACACGCAACCGGCAAAATAATGGAAACACGTTTTATTCTTCTACAAAGTTAGTTGCATCTGCACGTGTTGTGTGAATTATTGTCTTCCAAAATAAAACTGTTAAATAAAACAATAAAACAACTGTTAAATAAAACAATTCCAGAAACGTGAATTAACCTTAAAAGGGACATTACCTGCCCTTTGCTGCATGTTTGAGGTGCTGTATTTTCATGTTTGTGGTGTTGTATGTTCACACCTTGCGACTGCACCTTCAAGACAAGAACATTGGTTTCCTCTTGGGAGAAGCGGGTGTCGACTCTCCATTACAAAACTGTCAGTGCCCCATGGCTGGGAGTGCAGTGCTTTTAAAGGGAGTGAGAGGAGCTGATTTGATTGGCCATGTCCGCCATGTCAGCCCCTATCACACCTATTGTTAATGTATTCCTCCTAATCCAACTCCTTCCAATCCAGTCAGCCTCTGGTCATGAAATTACTAAAAATTGTAAATTATGTCCATAACAATGGATCTATGAGACTGAACGATGACCGTCACCATGGTCTTCACCTTGAATGATGCCATCCTTCTGCCTATCCTCGAGCCCATAATATCAACGGAGTCATGTGACTGACCTTTGAAGGCTGGGCCCATAGTCTATAAAACATCGGGTGAACATGCCTCTTCCTCTTGCTTGGAACGCCTCAGCTCGTTCTGAGCGAGAAGAGATGGTGATGGTCATCGTTCGGTCTCATAGATCCATAGTTATGGACATAACTTACGATCTATTTCGACCTCACTCTGACCATCACCACGGTCTTCACCTTGGATGACTCATACCAACATTGTCGTCAGGAACAGAAGACTCAAGCACTTCCCCAAATCGCTCAGCAGCTGACATAAAAACCGTGGAATGCAGTCTTATGTGACAGGAGATTCAGATCCAACTGCTCCAGGGCAGCTGCCTGGGCAGAGCCGGTTGTCACCCTTTAGAGACTGAGACACTATGGGATGTCTCCCCACTGAAAGACCATCCACTGTCTCATGGAAGACAGAAATAGCAGAGTTGTAAACCCTCAGGGTGCTAGCTGCCCTCCCTCAATCCAGTAAGTAAGCAGAGCACCAGAGCCACAGGGCAACTGACAGGATCCAACCCCCTATGGTGGCATCATGATAAGAACAATTTCCATCTCTGTTTGTAACTTGTTTGGTGCCCTGGCATTACTTATGGTCTCCAGGACAGCGGGGACTGAGAAGAGGCCAGGCCCATAACTGCATTATAGCTGGCTTGGGGTGCCAGATTTGTTCCCCCGCCTGAGAAAGAAGGTCTGCCCTGAGTGGCAAGGGCCAGGGTTGGCCGTGAACCAGGCGAAGGATTGCCGGAGACCACTGCCTCCCTGGCCACCATAAGGCCACTAACAAAACCTTGTGGTATCCCCGGGTGATCCTGTTCCACATGGGGAATCAGTAGCAGTGGGGCAAAGCATCCAGGCCCAAAGGCCCACTTGGATGCCTCAGGGAGAACTACATCTTGCATTGGGTTGTCTCCTTGGATGCAAAGAGATCTGCCTGGGCTATGCCAAAAGGGCTATGCCACAAACTCACAACCATCTCTGGGTGTAGTCTTCACTCCCCCAGAAGAGGCCCGGACCTGAAGAGAAGGTCCGCTTCCCGGTTCAGAACCCCCAGTACATAGACAGCTTTGAGTGAGGCTAGACATGGGAAGGCCCAAAACAGAAGCCTCTGTGCCACCTTGAGATAACACAGAGATTTTGTGCCCCCTTATTGATTTATGTGGTACACAGTGGAAGAGTTGTCCGCTCTCACAAAGAGATGCCTGCCTTGTATGAAAGGGAGAAGAGTCCTGAGAGCCAGATACACTGCCCTCAGTTCCAGCACATTGATGTGTTCGGTATCCTGTAGTGTGTAGAGTCGGAAATCTTAACTTTAGAATTTAGTAAAGGTATGATATATAAGAATTTTATGACGGTATCAATTTACACTCGTTTGGGGCACCACCTCTGATAGAGGAAAGAAAACATACCTTTACTGGGTTATACTAATCAGTCATCAATCGTCAAAATCATGAGATCTTTTCAGTTCAGGGATTACTTTTCTCTGCAGAGAAGGAAACACAGAACAACGACTTTGCAATAAATGGAAATATTTATTTAACTATTCACTAAACGATAAACTAGAATAGAACACTGAAACTATAGGCTGGGTAATGAAATGGGCATGAAATGAAATGAAAATGAAATGAGAATGAAAGGAAAATTGGCACTACAACTAGACTACAAAATCCTAACTTTTCCTGATTTAATTTAGATAAATTTAATCAAATCTTTTGCATCAACTCTCAGCAGCAAAGATATGGATAGACCAGAGCCTACTTGTTCTGTTGAGAAGTCCCGCTGGTTGAGGAGGCTGGCTTTCCTGATCCCACCAAGATCGGAAAGACAAACTCAGCCTGGTTGGGTTGCCTAGCAACTGCAGGCGATGGAACAGAACTGGGTCTCTGATGATTCTTAAACGAGAGGGCAGCGCGACCGGCTTTCCAGCTGTCGACAACGGTCTCAGGACGTAAAACACTCTGGCGGTGTTGCGCAAGAGTGCTTCGGCTGTGTTTCGATGCAGTTGGTCGAAGAGGGAGTTGAAGCTTCTGACTTCTCGAACTTTACTAATTAAAAGACTAAATGATCTCGTTCTTGAATAGCTTTGAAAATAATCTTCGCTGGCTGGGCGATGATAACTTCCTTTAACTATTAGAAGCGAGGTTGGATTCAGAACAAGTTGAATTTCAAGAATATGTGCTTTGATCTGGTATAAATCTGATATTTAGTATGTTAAATTAATTTTAAACAGATTTTTGTGATTTCTAAAAAAAAAATCAACTTTGTCTAGATAAAGGCATGAAGAATATGTGAAATCAACTTTTTTTGGTATAGCCACATGTCTTGACAGTTCTCTCTGCAAATTTTACCTCCAACAGAAAAAAATCTGTGGAGCATTTCCTTAGCATACTAAATTTAGTACAGGGCTGCCAACTCTCACGCATTGAACGTGATGGCCGAAATACATGGGACACGGACGTGGCGCAACATAGTTTAGCTATTTTTATCTACAAACTACAAAAAATGTTCATGTTTGGTTCCATTTCAGACAGTCACAGTTGTCTTGCACACAGTGAGCTAAATAAAAAGTAGTAGTGATGTCTGAATAAAATAATATTAGCATTATAATGGCAGCATAAGGCACTATCACCATTGATTCCAATGACAGTCAGTTGAGCAGTTGACCCAGGTAAGATGGCTGCCATATGGTCCCACTGCAGAACAGGAAGTCTCTATGACAGCTCCCCTCTAGTGTTTTATCTCTATGGCTCTGTGTCTCTGTCGCTCTGAAACTTTCTTGCGATTCCCAATAATAGGTTTTTTAGGTTAGCATGCCTATGCAAAATCATGAATGTAAGCACCTCAATGCTGAAATCTAGTAATATAACAATTTTACATTTTTGGTTAACATTATACAGAGCTGCTGTTTCTTGACTTAATCCAAGAGGTTAGGTGGTGTCGAAATGCAGGAAATTTGTTTTAAATGACTATTTTTTTTCTGGGGGAGGACCCCCACACCCCCCAATTATTACTCCCTGCAAATTATGTATCTTTCCAACCTCCTCCCCCCCTGGCAAATCTCACTCCAAGCTAAAGTCAAAACTTGGCAGCCCTGTTTAGTTAGTCATTAACAGGTTAAGAAAGAAAGAAAGAAAGAAAGGAAATAAGAAACAAAGAAAGAAAGAAAAGGTAAAACAAAAATACAAAAATAAAAGGAATAAAAAATAATAAAGATAATAACACCTGTTACATCTACATACAGATGATTTAGCAGAAGGCCAAAGAGAAAAGCTGATTTCTAAAAGAGCTGACAGTGGGAGCACATCTCAGTGCTTCTGGAAGTTTATTCCAGTAATGGGAGCATAATTACTAAAAGCAGCCACACCAAATTTAGTTTTCACCCTGGGAACAACTAACAGACCAGTCCCAGATGACCTCAGAAGTCTGGGTGGCTCATATCCGAGGAGCAGGTCAGAAATGTATTTTGGAGCTAAGCCATTTAGCGCTTTATAGACAAGCAGCAGAATTTTAAACTCAGTTCTATCGCACACTGGAAGCCAAAGCAGTGACCTAAGAACTGGTGTAATGTGTTCTGTTCTCCTTAGTCAGAACTCTGGCAGCAGCATTCTGAATCCCCAGAGTTTTTTTGGGGAGTAGTCTAACCTGCTGGTAATGAAAGCGTGTATCAGCTTTTTGTCAGGTTTTGACATTAGACCCCTTATTTTGGTTATATTTTTAAGATGATAAAAAGCTGATCTTGTAATGGTATTGATATGTTTGTTAAAATTGAGATCGGCATCCACAATAACGCCAAGATTCCTAGCTTGGTCTTTACTCTTGAGAGACAACGAATCAAGGTAAGCCCTAATTTTCTGCCTTTTTTTCCTTAGTACCAAAGATAATTACTTCAGTTTTGTCTTTATTTAGCTAAAGAAAGTTTTGGCACATCCAGTCATTAATTTCTTCAATGCACTGAATGAGAGAATCTACAGGACCAAAGTCACTTGGAGGAAGACATATATAGAGCTGAGTGTCATCTGCATAATTGTGGTAATGAATATTATTTTTCTGAATGATATGTCCTAGTGGAAGCATGTAGAGGTTGAATAAAAGAGGGCCAAGGCTTGATCCCTGTGGAACTCCACGTCATACTGACACAAAGTAGTTCCTGCCTTGCAGGTAGGACTTGAACCAATTTAAGACCAGGCCAGAGAGTCCAACCCAATTTTCTAGTCTATCTAATAATATTGTGTGATCAACAGTGTAAAATGCAGCACTCCAGAAGTACAAGGATAGAAAGCTTGCCAGAGTCTGTGTTCATACGAAGATCACTCACAACTCTAATAAGGGCTGTCTCAGTACTATGATGGGGTCTAAATCCGGATTGGAAATCGTCAAAATGGGCATTTGATTAAATAGTTGTTAAGTTGGTTGAAGACAGTTTTTTTCCAGGAAGTTACTAATAAAAGGTAGATTGGGAATAGGTCTGTAATTACTGATCACAGAGGCATCCAGGCAACTCTTCTTTAACCGAGGCTGAATAACAGCAGTTTTCAAAGCATTTGGGAAAACCTAAAATCCTAAAATGTCATAACTTTAAAAAATAGTCATAACTTTAAAAAATAACTTTAATAAATTGCCACATTTAGTTCCCTCCCGTAGTTAAATGCCTGAGAGATCCACAGGAGAAAATGACTGTTTGGTACTCACAGACTCCAATATCATTTGGAAACTACCAGGACTTACATGCAAAAATGACTGGAAAATGGTTGATTCTCAAATGGCTTGTTTAATAGAGTTGTAATAATACAACATAAGTTCCTAAACTTGACCTGTGTGTGAATTATGTCATCCATGATAAATCAAAATCAAAATAAAATCAGATGACCATGCATGAAATAAAAACATTTACTCCCTATAAATAAAAGAGCACAAACACATGCTAGAAGGAAGTTGTACTGTAATAGCAATGTCTTTTCTTTTAGTCCCTATAAATAAAAGAGCACAAACACGTGCTAGAAGGAACTAGTAATAGCATTATTTGTTCTTGTTATTTTTTAGAAGGTGCTTCTGTCCAGGTGAATCCTGGCTCAGTTTCTTTTTCCTCTGGTCAGGTCACCTGTGACACTGAACACGCGCTCAGTGAAAGCCTGTGATGCTGGCATAGCTAGCAAATCCAGGGAAAAGGGCTTCAGTGTCGGGAAAACCGCACTGCTTTGTGTCATTCAAAATGCAGTGCCATTGTCTTTATGACACCTTCATCCTGTGGGAGAGAGCTGCAAGATCTTTGTGGCTAGTTCTGCGGAAGCACTCTGATAAGTGGGTAATCAGATCCACAATAGCTGGCACCGCCAACGAAAGTGACATGGTGTCACTTTGAAGGAGTTTTGTGTGCTCTACGAATGGAAGCAGCAGTTCTTTCAGGGTGACTAGTTTCTGCCACTCACTTGGCAGGAGACAATCCCAGCCCTGTTGGTCAGCAAGCTGGCTGAGGGGTTCCTTCACCTGAGGTAGACATGCCATCATGTTGTATGTGCTTGACCATCTCGTAGGGCAATCTATGGTTACACACAGACCACTATGCTTCTAGAAGCATCTCTGTTGCTTTGGAGGACCTTCTGAACATCCACAAACTTTTTCAAGTAAGCGGCTGATCCCGGCATCCTTTTGGATCATATTTACGACCAGTTGTAGTGTGTGGACGACACACGGGGTCCTCTCTAGGACACCAATGCCATAGCTGTAAGCTCCGTCATCACTGGTATCACAGTCATTCCCCTGGTTCTATTATTCATCGCTTGAAGTGCTCTAAGTATCACCCTCCTCCAATTGTGCTTTAAAAGCGGCAACCATGTTGCTCCCATTGTCTGTGATAACAGTGAGTACTTTCTGCTGAGGAATTCCCCACTCAGACAGGCAGTGATCAACATATTCTTTTATTGACTGTGTGGGGGTGGGAAATCTGTCCAAGTGACAAGAGAATGTGTTTTGGGAGTTGTCTTTTGGTACAAAAGAAGCATGCACTCACTTCAAGAAAAGAAGCAGTCATGCTGTTTTTTGTCGAAATGTCCATGCCGATGCTCACTTTTCGTGCAGCGGTGAGAGTATCTTTGAACCTCAACTTTTCAGCACTGTAGAGTTTGTCTGCAAGACTGCAGATCTTGGCATTTTTAGGGACAGTAAATCTCCTATCGAAGACATGCATCATCTCGATGAAATCTTCATCTTCAACTGTTCTGGATGGTAAGCAACAGCAGCTTCTCTGGTGCATTGGTCATTTGAGTCCACTTTGTAAACTGCTACTCCAGAATATATGCCAGGAATTGTGGACAGTTTCCTGGGGTGAACAGTTTCTTGGGCTTTCTCTGAAGTACTTGCAAGCTGAATGGAAAAGTAGAAAAAGGATGGGTTTAGTAAATATTATTTTCATAAGCAGCTTTACTACATTTAAATGACAAGTGTAACATTGTTAATATGGATATTATTTACTTATTTAATTTGTACAAACATTTCACAAAAACCCACAAACACAAAAACTAATAATAATATGATGCCCATTGTTATTGCCACATGACGCACAGCATCAATCAGTTCTCTCCCTCTCTCTTTCAAACACACACACGTTACCATGCAAAACTAGAAAAATAGGATCATCTCCTATGAAAATTTGCGCTTTACTTCATTCCTGACATGTATTTTGTTGCCAAATTACCATATGCTTGAGAGATGCTGAGATTGCCGCGTTCATCACTCCATCTGGTCTCTATTCGTATAAGGTGATGCCTTTTGGCCTGCGGAATGCCCCGGCAACGTTCCAACACCTTATGAATAAGGTGGTTGGTGACCTCGAATGCTGTGCTGTCTATTTGGACGATGTGGTTGTGTACAGTGACAGTTGGGAGAGTCATGTCATGCGCATTCGCTCTTTGTTCGAACGTTTGGCGGACGCGCATCTGACTATTAACCTCGCAAAATGTGATTTTGCTCTGGCAACTGTGACGTACCTTGGTCGGGTTGTTGGCCAAGGTAAAGTGCGCCCGGTGCAGGCAAAAGTGCTGGCTGTGGAGCAGTATCCTCCACCCACGACGAAAAAAGAACTGATGCGGTTCTTGGGGTTGGTAGGATACTACCGCAGTTTCTGCAAGAACTTCTCTTCGGATGTGGCCCCTCTCACTGATTTGTTGAAAGGCAAAGTGAAATATATGTGGTCTCCAGTTTGTCAGCAGGCTTTTCAGAACGTGAAATCTCTCCTGTGCACTGCTCCAGTGTTGGCCGCACCTACGCATGGACCAGCAGTTCAGACTCCAAGTGGATGCCAGTCACGTGGGGGCAGGTGCAGTGTTAATGCAGACTGACAGCCAGGGAGTAGATCAGCCTGTAAGTTTCTTTTCTAAGAAATTTTATAGACATCAGCTTAACTACTCCGTGATAGAAAAAGAGGCACTGGCTCTAGTTTGGGCTTTGTGTCATTTCAATGTGTATGTGGGTTCAGGTGTGCCTGTTGTAGTCTTTACTGACCACAACCCTCTTACCTTTTTGAACTCTTTAAAATGTCCTAATCAAAGATTGATTAGATGGTCTCTGATGTTGCAGTCATATTGTTTAGACATACATCACATAAAGGGGTCTGACAATGTAGTGGCAGACGCACTGTCTCGTGCTCCTGTTTGATGTGTTGTGTTTTTGCCCTCACTCTTCTTTCTGTCATTTGTCATGGCCTTCGAGCCGGTCATGACAGTCTCCTACAAACAAAGAATATATTACCGTTGCATATATGTCTGGATGGCGAAGCTTCAGGTGCCCCTTCAAATTAGTGGTATTTTTACCCGATAGTGTGTAATCGCAACTATCGGCATCATCTCCCGACTTAACTTTGCACCTTCTTTGTGTTGTCATTATAGCTAAAATGCTGCCAAACTTGCGTTTTCTTCCTCCCAGAACCGACTAAGGACATGACTGTAATTAAGATGGATAGCTCCAACGGTGGCTACGCATGAGATCAACAGAACATTGGCAGATCACATAATTAACATTACAGCAGGAGAGTTCATGAACTTCACTTGTCTTGGAGTGTAAGCCAATCACAGGCATGCATGTACCACAGGCAGTATTTTCTGCAGCTTCATGCATGCTTACTATTGGAATGCTGAAACACTACAAAGAAAGCTCATTTAGGCAGAATTGCAACCACACATTTTTCTGGGCATTTTGGTTTCGTGACATTTTCATCTCGTCACATTTTTGTCCGAAAAAACAGCAAAATTAATTAGTCTTCGTCGCCGTCACATTAACGCATTTTCGTCTCGTCTTAGTCATCAAAAAATAGGCCGTTTTTTAGTCTACGAAATTAACAGTGACTACGTCCCAGCACTCTCAATGACTACAGGCCAGTCACTCTGACCTCACTCTGATGTCATGAAGACCTTTGAGAGACTGGTTCTGCAGCACCTCAGGCTCCTGGTGGACCGCTCCCTGGACCCCCTGCAGTTTGTGTACCAGGCCCACATTGGAGTGGAGGATGCCATCATCTACCTGCCCCACAGGGCTTATTCACACCTGGAGAGGCCAGGGGGCGCTGTGAGAATCATGTTCTTTGACTTGTCCAGGGCCTTCAACACCAGTGCCCTCCTGCTGACGGAGAAGCTCTGAAGGATGCAGGTCTGATGACTCCTCCATTGTCGGCTGCATCACAGAGGACAATGAGGAGGAGTACAGAGACCTGGTAGAGAGCTTTGTAAGTTGGTGCGACAACAACCACCTCCAGCTCAACATCAGGAAGACCAAGGAGCTCATGGTGGACTTAAAAAGGAGCAGGAAGCTCCCAACACCTGTCACCATCCAGGGGGAGGAGGTGGAGATGGTGAACTCCTATCGGTTCCTAGGAGTGCAGCTCAACAATAAACTGGACTGGTCAGACAACACTGAGGCTCTACAGGAAAGGACAGAGCAGGCTGTACTTCCTGAGGAGACTCAGGTCCTTCAATGTGTGCAACAGGCTGCTGCAGATGTTCTACCAGTCTGTAGCAGCCAGTGCACTCTTCTTTGCAGTGGTGTGCTGGGGAGGTGGCATCAAGGCAGGGGAAGCCAGCAAACTGAACAAGCTGGCGAGGAAGGCTGGCCCGGTGGTGGGACATGAACTGGACAGTCTGGAGGTAGTGGCAGAGAGGAGGATGATCAGCGCCATCCTAGAGAACTCCTCTCACCCTCTCTATGATGAGCTGAGGCTGATGAGGAGCAGCTTCAGCCACAGGCTCCTCCTCCCACACTGCAGGACGGAGCGCCTCAGGCGTTCATTTGTGCCTACAGCCATTGGACTGTTCAACACCATCAGCGACCTGTGCCACTGTGCTCTCTCTCTCTCTACCACTTAATTGCAGGCCAGTGGCACAGGGAGGAAGCAGCTGCAATCAATTACCAATCAACCTTCCAGTATATAAGCCATGCTCATTCTCCCGGTCTCTGCCAGATTGTTAACTTCACTCCTCGCTTCCAGCCACCAGCCTTGCTGGTTTATCCATGCCTGTTCATCACCTGCTTTGCTTCAGCACTCTAACGGTTACCTGCAATATTTATCTGCCATACTTTGCCTTGCCTGCTCCACACTGCTCTTTGTCTGCCTGCTTACCTGAACCTGCTTCCACCTTTATCCCATCTAACTCCGCTCTCCTGCCTATAGACCAAGGACCAATTACCAGCTACCCCATACTTACCTGCTGTTCACTTTACCTGCACGGCGTGTTACCTGCCACTCAGCTCCCTCAGCCGTCTCCTCCGTTGGCCTCACCAATTGCCAAGTCCTCACCTCACCTGTCAGCCTGACCATTGCCTTTGTCTTGTTGCTACTGAGATTCAGTAAAGACCTTTAAACTTACCTGTGCTTGTCTGAGTCTGCTTTGGGGTTTTCTCCTGCTAGTGTGACACTTTATTTTATTTTATTACTTCTTGTACCGCCAATTGCTGCTATGGCACCTGAGGCTGGGACGGAGACTGGGGCTGTGGTGAAAGTGACTGGTCGTCTATGGGTTGCTGTTGAAGTTGGGACTGAAGTGTGTCAGAGTTGAGTGCATCCGGGAGGGGGGCAGATGGGTGATGAAGGGAGTAGAGGAGATTGTCTGTTAGTAGTTTCACTCCAGAGGCCTTTAGATGGCGGCCATCTGCTCTGAAAAGGTCTCTACGTCCCCAGAAGAGGTTAAAGTTATCAATGAAGTTCAGTCCTTTTAAATTGCAAGTTTTGGACAGCCATGTATTCAATCCAAGTAGCCTGCTAAACTTATTGATTCCTCTGTCAACTGTTGGTAATGGCCCACGGATAAAGGATTGAATCTCTAGTTTGCCAATTCTGTTAAAAAGTTCAATAAAGTACTGTTTTAGCAGTTCCAACTGTTCTCTGCGAATATCATTTGTCTCCCACATGTACAATGATTTGATTCATTTCTGGGCGGTCAGATAGCCTGATATTCAGACTGAATGGCCATTTCGTTACCACTTCATTATTCAGTCTGACATTTCCTCCTTGTTAGCCGTTTTCTGTGTGGGGGGTTTGATTTTCCCCAAACCAATCACTAGTGACTGACGTATCCGGCTGCTCTGACGTTATTTTCAGTTACACTGATGCTGGGCGTATTTACTAACTTTACCAAGAATGTCGGTCGTTTTTGACAAAAATATGGTCTTGTAAAGACAATGGGCCTCGTTCACGAAACGTGCGTACAACCAGATTTGATCTTAAAGTGTACTTACAAACGTTTCTACGAACATTTCGGCATTCATCATTTTTTTTCTTACCTGAATTTGTTCTTTGGTATGATCAAAATCTACGTGTGCTTCGAAACATGCGTGGGACATTACGCATGAAGTGGTTATTATTTAAGCAAAATCTATTAAAGCAGTCCCAGACCTCATTATCAACAACAAAATGTGTTTCAGTCCATTTGTAAGCCTAGTGATAATAATATCCATATTAACAAAGCTATAGGCCGATATGAACAAATTCATAGGAAACCTGAGTGATTAAAGTGATTAATTATTATTGTATATATTATCATACATAGATTATATTATTATATTATTTATTGATCAATAAAGTTCTATCTTATCTTACCACAGGAGCAACAGACTGTGCGCATCAAAGCACCATCTCCAAAGGCTTTCCCCTATTTAAATCGCAAATAATAACACACCATAAACATTCAATTAATTTGTGACGCCAACCTAAACCTCCTTCATGTGGTTTCCAGCTGTCCAGGAGGAGCCGCGACTCGGTGCTGCAGAACAGCAGGGTGTCGTGCATCTTGACCAGGTGCTGCTGGAGACGCACAGCGCATATTGGACTGAATGGAAGTTGAATTAACCAGAGTCTCAATTCTAACTAGTTTGTCTCTATGTGATAGAGGTTATGCCTTGACCACATTGCTAATGACACACCTGATAAACCTTCAGACCCCTAAGCAGCGATCATATAATTATCATACGGCCACTCGCTCCGCCACAGAGCGCAGCATACTGAGCTGGAAGGACTTTGGATGTGTTTGGACACCGCAGGAAGAAAGCTCCTGTTAAGAGCTACAGTCAAAACCAGCAATATTATTATAAAGCCTAAAGTCTGAGCTTACCATCAGATGGAGATGCTGCTTGAATTAAACCAGTGTCCAACTCTGCTGATGACTGGACACCTGACAGCACAGTCTCCATATTATTTCTCCAAACATTTTGGCAGCGCTCTGCTGTCCGCCTGAAGCTAATAAACTGCATCTATTTGGAATTAGACTATCGCCCTCACTTTTTAGATTCTAAATCAAACCATTTCTTTTTAATTTAATTCAAGGTGTGTGTTTCTGATGTTGCAGCATTGACAGCATCAGTAATTTCTTGCCATGTTTTCTTTCTCTTATGCTGTCACTCCACCGCTTACACTTTTAAAAAGTATATAGCCTATATCTTTTTTTTCTCTCACTCCCGGCAACAACACTTCTATTTCAGAGTTAGAATTTTTCTTCTTGGGTCTGTTTGCCATTCTCCACCACTCCAGTAATGCTTTCCATTTGCGCACAACCCTTCAGACAGCAGGCCTTTTATGGAATTGCCAGGGCGTCTACCTATGCTAATCAGCATCAACAGGCATGCGCATCCAATTAAGGAACAAGTGGCATTCATCATCAGATACACCTGGAATACGCACAAATCGAGACTCTGCGCATGCTTCATGAATCTCACACTGGTTTTGCGTAGGCATGTTTCTTAAGAACAAAACAGAATGCTGCACTCAGTTCAGCACCATGCAAAGAACACTGTGAACTCTGCTTTTAGATAAGGGAAACATCAATCAACGTTAGCAGTAATTATTTGAAAGAAAATTCACAGACAACATTGACATTAAAATATAAGAGAATAATATTTTCATATGTTTTCATGTCCTTCAGGCTGAGTGTCTGTCAGCTGTCAGAGAGAAGCTGTGAAGCTCTGGCCTCAGTTCTCAGCTCCCAGTCCTCTAGTCTGAGAGAGCTGGACCTGAGTAACAACGACCTGCAGGATTCAGGAGTGAAGCTGCTCTCTGCTGGACTGGAGAGTCCACACTGTAGACTGGAGACTCTCAGGTCAGGATTCCTCAACCTGGTCAACACATGACCATTTAAATCCTGCTTTACTTACAGAGTAACATCAGTGAATAGATTCCTAACCTGTGGAGGATTTTCTCTGCTCTTATGATTGTGGTAACAACCTTTCACTCTACTTTCTGTCCCCTATGAACTGTTTTCTGCTTTCTTATCAGGATATTTCATTATTTCCCTCCTTGCTGTCTCTGTTGTTGAGACCTAAAATACCAAAAAGGATTTCTAAGATTCTGCAGCAAACTGATCCAAGAACTGCCAAACTGACCAAATGAAAGCACAAAGCAGATAACTAGAGCAACAGTTGTGGAATGGTGCACATGTGCAGCATTCCACAACTGGACTGAAAGAAACCAGTTGCAGGTAAATACATAAAGCATTTTGAATTAGCTCTACAGCGATTCTAATAAATCTGATTCATATTTGGATGGTCCAGGTCTCTGCCACAAGTATCACACCCTTATCTTGATAATGTGGTATGAGTTTTTTGGAAAAAAAAGTTGTTCTTATTGTTGATTTAACCAGAGGTAGATGGCTACTGCTCCATCATATTGTCTAACGTTACCTAGTTTAGATTATTCCTGGCTAAATTAGTATAAAATCTTACTTGTTTGGCATGATCCTTTTCCAACAAAATCATACATTATCAAGATATGGCAGACTGTCCAAATCTGAATCAGATTTATCTGAATCGCTGCACAGTTCATTCAAAATGCTTTATGTATTTACCTGCAACTGGTTTCTTTCAGTTCGATTGTCATGCACTTCACATATGCGAGATTCATCTGCGTGATGAAGCATTCGAAGCGCTTGATTGTAACGCCAGGACTGCCCTCCATTGCAAACGAACTCCATCTAAGTCTGACAAAGTACAGCTACGAATGACAAAGGCGGCTGAGGATGTCCTAAAATGGCCACTGTAGTTTGGGTGTGATAAAGGTCTACAATGGTAAAATATTTAAGAAAGGAATAAGGGAATCATTTAGGAATGACATAGTTAGGAATGATTTATTAAGGAATCAACATTGATAAAATCTTATCATTTCCCAATCCTAATTATGTCAGATTAAATTGAAGCTCAAGCAAACATTTTAAAGTTGTTGTTTGTCTTCCCTAACTCTCCTTCAGGTTGAGCGGCTGTAAGCTGTCAGAGAGAAGCTGTAAAGCTCTGGCCTCAGTTCTCAGCTCCCAGTCCTCTAGTCTGAGAGAGCTGGACCTGAGTAACAACGACCTGCAGGATTCAGGAGTGAAGCTGCTCTCTGCTGGACTGGGGAGTCCACACTGTAGACTGGAGACTCTCAGGTCAGGATTCCTCAACCTGGTCAACACATGACCATTTAAATCCTGCTTTACTTACAGAGTAACATCAGTGAATAGATTCCTAACCTGTGGAGGATTTTCTCTGCTCTTATGATTGTGGTAACAACCTTTCACTCTACTTTCTGTCCCCTATGAACTGTTTTCTGCTTTCTATCAGGATATTTCATTATTTCCCTCCTTGCTGTCTCTGTTGTTGAGACCTAAAATACCAAAAAGGATTTCTAAGATTCTGCAGCAAACTGATCCAAGAACTGCCAAACTGACCAAATGAAAGCACAAAGCAGATCACTGGAGCAACAGTTTGGAGTGGTGACCGCTGCAGTTTTTACTAAAATTAAATCACGTTATCACACCTAGCATCAGAGCAGATAGTGATGATCTAACATGAATCTTGTTTTAAACAGGAAGTTTACACTGAGAGCTTGGCTCTCTTTTCCAGAAAACACTTGTGTAGAAAAACAGGAAAAAATAATTCTCAGTAATAAACAATAAATAAACTGTACATCAATAGGTAAAACTTAACTGTGTGTGTGTGTGTGTGTGTGTGTGTGTGTGTGTGTGTGTGTGTGTGTGTGTGTGTGTGTGTGTGCAGGCTGTCAGGCTGTCTGCTCACAGAGGAAGGCTGTGTTTCTCTGGCCTCAGCTCTGAGCTCCAACCCCTCCCATCTGAGAGAGCTGGACCTGAGCTACAATCATCCAGGAGCCTCAGGAGTGAAGCTGCTCTCTGCTGGACTGGAGGATCCACACTGGAGACTGGACTCTCTCAGGTATGGAGAGGCAACGTCTGCTAGAAGGCTGAGAGTCACACACATTTTCTCTGTCACACTGAGAAGATGAGGAATATTAATTAATGTCTAACAGAGTTATGACTGATGCTGTATGGAAACTCATTCATATTGAAGGTTATTAAATGTCCATGTTTCCATCATCAAAGAGAATTTGCTGGTCTGACTTTGTTTATTCCCCAGTGTGGACCATGGTGGAGTGCAGAGGTTGAAACCAGGTCTGAGGAAATGTAAGTGTGTATTTAGTTTGATTAATGAAAACAAACCAACACACATTCAACTATTTAGATAGAAAGTTCATTCACACAGCAGTATGTGACGTCCATTCATTCACATCCTACTGAAGATGATGGCTGACATCATGTGTTTTAATGAAACTGTTAAATAAGTTGTGAAATATTTATCTTTTTATTTATGTGTGGGTGTATGTATGTATGTATGTATGTGTGTGTGTGTGTGTGTGTGTGTGTGTATGTATGTATGTATGTATGTATGTATGTATGTATGTATGTATGTGTGTGTGTGTGTATGTGTGTGTGTGTGTACATGTGTATGGATGTGTATGTATCCATATTATCATTATTGTTATGTATTTAGTTATTAATTTGTAACCCATTCATATTATCATTAGTCTCTTTTCATCATATTTTCCAAATTGTTAAACCTTATGTAAGCCACATCAGAGATTGGTTGCCTGAATGAATATATAATTATACACAAAAATGAAACTTTTAAATAATTTACTGACAACTTGTTAATAAATCAACAAATAATTAACACAACAGGTGTATTAGATGATAATCTGCTGCTGTATTGTGTCTTGTTCTCTCATCAGATGCCTGTGAACTCACACTGGACCCAAACACAGCACACAGAAAGCTCTTCCTGTCTGAAGACAACAGAAAGGTGACACTGGTGGAAGAGAAGCAGCCATATCCTGATCACCCAGAGAGATTTGACTTCTGGCCTCAGCTGCTGTGTAGAAATGGTCTGACTGGTCGCTGTTACTGGGAGGTCGAGAAGAAAGGATGGGTTCATGTAGGAATGACTTACAGAGGAATCAGGAGGAGAGGAGACAGTGATGACTGCAGACTTGGAGGGAATGAAAAGTCCTGGAGTCTGTTCTGCTCTGATGATGATTGCTCTGCCTGGCACAATAACAGAAGAACAGACATACAAACCCCCTTCCGCTCTGTCTCTAAAAGAGTAGCAGTGTATCTGGACTGGCCTGCTGGCTCTCTGTCCTTCTACAGAGTTTCCTCTGACACACTGATCCACATCCACACCTTCCACTCCACATTCACTGAACCACTCTATCCTGCATTTGGGTTCTGGTTTAAGTTTGAGTTTGGGTCTGCATTGAGATCTACTGTTCATTCCTTGGTTAGGTTGTCTGGTTCCTCAGTGTCTCTTGTCAGATAGAGGAGGGAGAGAGAAACACTCACACTGCTGACCAAAGACAGCTGCTGAGATAATGGTTCATTCTGTACAGGATCACACACACACACATCTTAATGTGAGAATATTAATGTTTGTATTTTCATATCTTTATGACTCATTTTACTGTAAAGAACTAATTAATCAATCACTGTCAACAGAATGTTTTCTGTATTCAGCGAAACTGAACAGGGTTTTAACACAAATATTTTACTTAGAAAATGAAATTAATTAAATATAAAACCAGACAGAACCAAGTTGTTGTTTATGATTCACAGGTTAAAATATCTTTCTTTTGTATCATTGTTATATTTAGTATTTTATCAATCTCACCAAGATGAACATTTTTATGTTTTCTACAATTGTTTCCCAGAATTAAAGGTTAAATATTGTTTTATCTTCTTTTCAAACAAGCTCTGTTCCAAACATAGTTTTCCCACGGCGCAGCCGAGGGCATCAGGAGCCAAATTCAGGTCAGGCAGTCAGTCAAACATCAGTCGCTTCGTTAGATGATGCACTTTGTGACGTGGCCTCTAGAGGGCATCTTTGACTAAGAGTTGGCCAGTACCTGACAGTCCAGCTCACACATCAGCTAGCCACAGTGAGCCACATTTACCGGCCCCAGAAGGCTACGAAGGCCATCCTGGCAAGTGTCAGGATTTTCTCACTCGGTGCTCCCTGGCTTCCGAGCTATAACCGTCGATGTTCACCACAGACCGTGCCAAGGTGGCATATGTCATCTTGCTTCTCTCGGGGAGAACTCTGGACTGGGCCAGTGTGGTAGAGCCAGACCTTCATCTGTCAAACCCTTCAGAGCTTCTGCCAGGAGATGAGAAGGGTATTTGATCACATAGTGAGCGGCAGGGAGGCGACTAAAAGACTCTTGAACCTGCCTCAGGGTCCTCAGAGTGTCACAGATTATGCTATTGAGTTCTGCACATTGGCTGCTGATAGTGGATGGAACTCTGAGGCGCTATTGTCCATGTTTATGCACGGCCTATCCAACGTCATAAAGGATGAGCTGGCCTCCAGAGACTTTGAGGGCAACCTGGAGTCGCTCATCATTTTAGCCATTCGAGTCGACAACTGGATCAGAGAAAGACAGAGCAAAGACCCCTTCCTTGCACCCAGACCCCGGACCGGAGAGTCTTGCCCATTCTTAACAGTCCTAAGATCACCCAAGGACCCTCAACCCTCTCAGCAAACTTGAACAAGGAGCCAGTGCAGCTTGGGAGGATGCATCTTTCCCAGCAAGAGTGTGACAGGAGGATGGAGGGTGGCGTTGTTTGTACTGCAGCATTTCTGGCCACCTTCAAGCTGACCTCTTGGGAAAAGCCCATCAGGAATTGGGAGGATCAGGCCAACTCTCCCCATCCCACAGTCTCTCCAGTACCTCTTCCTTCAACTCTCTCCCGGAGTAACCATCACTACTAAGAGAGAAGCCAAAAAAAAAAAATAGCATTCACTACCAAAATTATGCAGATGACACTCAGCTCTATATATCTCTTTCTTCAAGTGACTTTGGTCCTGTAGATTCTCTGATTCAGTGTATTGAGGAAATTAAAGATTGGATGTGCCAAAACTTTCTTCAGCTAAATAAAGACAAAACTGAAGTAATTATCTTTGCTACTAAGGAAAACAGGCAGACAATTAGGGCTCACCTTGACTCCCTGTCTCTCAAGAGTAAAGACTAAGCTAGGAATCTCGTGTTATTATGGATGCTGATCTCAATTTTAACAACCATATCAATACCATTCCAAGATCAGCTTTTTATCATCTTAAAAATATAACCAAAGTACAGGGTCTTATGTCAAAACCTGATTTAGAAAAGCTGATGCACGCTTTCATTACCAGCAGGTTAGACTACTGCAATGGTCTTCTCTCCGGTCTCCCCAAAAAAACTCTGGGCGTTTACAGCTGATTCAGAATGCTGCTGCCAGAGTTCTGACTAAGTCTAAGAAAACAGAACACATTACACCAGTTCTTAGGTCACTGCTTTGGCTTCCGGTGTGCCATAGAATTGAGTTTAAAATTCTGCTGCTTGTCTATAAAGCGCTAAATGGCTTAGCTCCAAAATACATTTCTGACCTGTTCCTAGGCTATGAGCCACCCAGACCTCTGAGGTCATCTGGGACCGGTCTGTTAGTTGTTCCCTGGGTGAAAACTAAATCAGGTGAAGCTGCTTTTAGTAATTATGCTGCCAATTACTGGAATAAACTTCCAGAAGCACTGAGATGTGCTCCCACTGTCAGCTCTTTTAAAAGGCAGCTCAAAATATTCCTTTTCTCTGTGGCTAAATCATCTGTATGTAGATGTAACAGGTGTTATCTTTATTTATTTATTTTATTTATTTTATTTATTTTATTTATTTTATTTATTTTATTTATTTTATTTATGTTTTACCTACTTTATACAACATTATTCATAAATTGGCGTCACAAACAGGATCCCAACAGGAGTCTAGAGGAACTCTGGTGAGTAGTTTATCCACTCTGATGGGATCCTCAAACCTGTATTGAGAATTGAAGGATTTCTTGAAGTTTATAATTGTACTTGTTTAGATGATCTGTGTATTGTTCTACAAGAACATTTACAAGTCCTATAGGGGCTGTGGGGCCTGCCTATAGGGTGGGGTAAGACCACTGGAAAGACTCTAGGCTCCTTCGAAGAATCCTTCGAAAAATCCTTCAAGATCTCATCTAAATTGATTTCCTTTTGAGAGGAAAAATTGAGGGAGTCGCTCTCAGAGAAGTTATACTGGCTGACCAGAGGTGTCACCAGTGTGAGAGAGACTGCTCAATATCTTTCTTTCTTTCGTTTTTAATGTCATTTTATGTATTTTTTCTGTTTTATGTGAAGCACATTGTATTTGCCTTGTGTATGAAATGTGCTATATAAATAAAGTTTGCCTTGCCTTGCCTTCGTTGACTCCTGGAGCTGCACGCTGCTTCTTGGATGCTGGCCAGGCTCACCTCTGGGGAATCCCACATTTCCAGTTCGACCCATCTTTGCCGGTGATGGGCCATGATGGCTCACTGCCTGGCTCTGGCAGTGTGAGTCATCTGACTGTTCCTATATGCCTTGTATCATTAGGCACAGCACCACTAGGCCTATATATTGTTAGCCATAATAGCCCATTGATTGATCACATGAGTGGGTCTAATTTATAATCCAATGTGCATTCTTATTCCCACATTACTGTCCAATTTGGTGACAATATGAAACCTACTTACTCGCTATAAATCTTGCTTGTAAAACAAGCATGTTAACGCATACATCTATAAATGTTACATGCAACTCTATGGGCCACTGTGGTGTCCTGAAAAGATTAAGCCTCCAAATAAACTGTCGCCCAAATTCTCTCTTTGACGTTATCCTTCTCTTTGCCACATAGCTGTATCACACTCCGCTCAGTTTACTTATCCAGGACACTGATTATTAATTTGTGGGCACGGATTACGTATCCGTATCATGTCAATCAATGTCAGTCAACATGACTTTCCCCCCTTATCAACCATTTAAACTATTGTAGAGTGTGTTGTTGCATGTAGTTTTGATTGCATTTGAAATGCATCTTGTAACAGTAAAGTTGCATGAACCTCACGCAACTTGCAACTCACTAACGGAACCAAGTTGCGTGAATAGTTTGACTGTGTAACACCGGTCTAATGGTACGCTGCAGTCGAGTGTCTGCAGCGCCCTCTAATGGCCAGAGAGAGAAGCATCACATGGAAGTCCCACAAGCTAATCCCGGTCTGTTGTATCATTACAGAGCTGTTAGCTGGACATCCTCTTAAAGGGGGGGTCTCCTGGGATGTGGCAATTCTTAGTATTTATGATGATTTTGGTCCTTGGAGGTGTGAAGTAATCACAGTAAAAAAAATTGAATCATATTACTCTGCCGTTTCCCCACAGTCACCAACTATAAAACACGCCCCCTTGTACAAGCCAGTCAGATTTTGCTCCAGTGTCTATGTAGACACTGGACTGTCTGAAATCGACCAATCAGCGCTAAGAGGAGGGCAGCCTTCCAGAATGGCCAGCCAATCAGAGCAGTAGCTCATTAGCATAGAAGCTGCTTATGTAGAACTACCTATTTTCTTGTAGGTGGAAAACAAACACTGGGAAGTGAATAGCTAAGGCTAAACTAAATGATTTTTACAGAAAAATTTTTAAAAGATCTATTTTATAGAAACCAGGTAATTATCTAAAATTGCTGAAAAAGCAAATGATACCCCTCCTTTAAGTGAAAACATCATTTCAATGTCAATGTATTTAAAAATATAAATGGCGAGTTGATTTGTTGTAGTTTTTTTCCTGAGAATCCATGCTTATACACGCTAGCATTGTGGCTAATCAGTGTTCATTGGCTGAATGGGCTAATGAATATATAAGTAGCTAGCTCCCAGGTCACAACACATTTACAGCACTTGCTACCAGCAACTTTCAGCTGCCACTTCACCTGCTGCAGTTTCATCTAACGAGCTACAGTTCATTTATAAAAACGAGACAAACAGGATTAAATAAAGTCATGGCTCCAGGAGTCTGCGATACTTCCACACTCGAGTGATGTCATCAGATGTATATGGCTGCGGTCGAATAGTCTTTTTGCTTAGGAAGGTTCCTAACTGAGTGAAATGACCCGGAAGTATCTAAGTGGCAGCCATGATAAGCTGTTGGAATTCTCTAAATGCTAAGGAAAGGTGCTTCAATGCTTCCTTACTTAGCTCCTTTAGCATAGGAGACACTGGACCATCCTTTACCAAAGGAAAGGAGATAATGCCGTCCCACAATTCCTTGCGACGCACCGTTCGTCCGTTCACGAAAACAAACGATCATGGCCGACAAGAGACGCAGATACCGTTGCTTATTAAGCATTTTCCATCTTATGCCATAACTTGCTAATATGCTAATATGTTTTGAACAACATGTTAAACCCAGAGGAGAACTATGAATGTTACGCTGCTGCTGTAAAATGATCAAAGTGAAGTTAACGTTGTAGAGTAACCTCTGCTCAGGCTGCATTAGTTATTTCTTCATTCTGAGCTTGTTGTATTGCAGCGTTTAGGAATATCATTCATTAATTTTGCACAGATGCTGAAACCCTTGCCTTACTGTAATAAAGGCCTGTATCAGCCAGAACAAATTCAAAGCACAATAAAGTCAACATTTCAAGGTGTTTACTGAGTTGTGTGGTGGTTCTTAAGATATTATATGCATAGGCTTATAATCAGATCATAATCAGCATATTGACCAGAACACAGAAGTCTGTCTTTCAAGAAAAAGGGATATGAGACGTTTTTAGCCAGATGATTTTTTTAATTCAACATGTTACTTAACTGAAACTTAAGAATGCTGATATGTACAGTAGTAGATTTGTAGGCCTAACATGTTATGCCTATCTTGCATGAATTTAACAATTATTTTCATACAATCATACTAATTGGGATTCATGTCGATAGATATGAGTGGACAGGAGGCTGAGCGTGAGCAACCATTCTCAATGTGAAAACCATTTCCTTTCACTTTAGTGACTGGTCGCCTATATTCCTTTTTTATTTCAATTCCAACCTCGGTGATGAAGCAATACTTTTCACCGGGTCGTCCACGTTTATACAGCCTGCATGAAACACGGTAAGAACACACGGGGCGAAGTATCTAAGATGCGATTTTAGTAGTCCATCTTTGGAACATTGTAGTTTCACACGGCAGACCCACGTCATTAACATCCGCCGTCGCATAATTACGTAGTCTAGTGTAAGTGCAGTGCTATTCTCTGAGCACTGCGGTTCTTTTCCTAAGTCCTGATGAATTCTCCTTCACATCTTTCCTTGACCTCATGACGTTTTCCAACGAGGTCGAGGAGTAGTGGTTAGGAAGAGGAGTTAGGATGTATTTTTTTGACTATTCGACCGCAGCCAAAGAATGAGATAATGGAGACAAACTTGCTTTTTATCAAAAACAAAATATATGATCAAACTTAACAACTACAGGAAATACTACCTGGGTCGTATTACACCTGTCAGTCAACTCAATCCATAATTGGAGGTTTCAGTCATTCACAAAACACTTTAATACAGATTCTCCATAGAGACAGAATACTGCCATGTTTGGCCACTGGGGGAAAAGGAGAGTTTTTCCAGTTGCATGTCTGTGAAACCCAGAAAAAGTCTGTGGTTATACTTAGTAATAATATGACAGCTTTGCATCATCAGTGACAGTTACCATGACAACCAGAAAGAGAAAGAGAAAATGAGGCAGAGAGAGAGAACGATAGAGAAATCGATGATGTCATGTGTTAAGTAAAGCACAGTGTTAAGCAGAAACAGGCTGGAAGTAAGGTGATGTAGCCTTCAAAATAAAACCATACCATTGTCACATAATATGACAGGCTAATTATAGAGATAAAAATCACGCAAATATCACAGTCACTCTGTATTTACTGCAATGATTCCATGTAATTTTTTGACAATTTGTTGTTCTTTATATCCCAGTAATGTTTGTTTCAAAGTTTGTTACTAATGTTACGCTTTTACTTTGAAGATGAATTCTCTTGACTTCCGGTGTCATTCTAATTTTCTCAGCTTGACGCAGCTCGAGAAGTTTGGAAAGTGAAAGTGAATCGGGACAAACTGCAGAACGGCTTGTCCCGTTCCTCTGAAAATTAAACCACAAGAATTAAATCTTCAAATCTCACTATATTCAGTATGAACGGTGGAGTCGAGGCTCGGAAAGTGAATCAGGACAAACTTTGTGACTGAATTAAACTAATATTTAATATGTTCTCTGTCATTACCGTGTCACTACGAATTAAACTATAGTAAGTTATTTCTGTTAATCCAGTCGAGTGGAGTAGAAACACTAAACTAACTGAATCAAACTATAATGTTTATAATTATTATCCATAAATTAAAGTAACAACTAAATGACTTATTTCTTGTTGCTATCTGTGTGATAGAGGGAAGTTTGGAAAGTGAGAGTGGAAAGAGGAGAAAGTGGGAATTTCTGCCTTTCACTCTCCTGTGTGTTTTCCCTTTCCCGTCTGGAATAAAAGTCCTGTGCTCAGGTACCGATCATGTTCAAACCCTCAGACTGCCTTCTGACACTCTTCATATTATTTTACATCGCGTTACCGACACCATGCATAACTGGATCTGCGTGCTCTTCTTCTTCTTCTTCTGCAGCGCCGCGACCCCTGCTCTCGGCTGTGATTGGCTGAGACACTACGGTCACCTTAGCAACGACTCTCTCGTGCTGGTGGAGCAGATGGTGAGTAGCAACCTGTAAAGTTTACTTTTACAACATGGAGAACAGTGGAACCAGTTAAAGTTAGTAATTATAACATGGAGACCAGTGGAACCAGTTAAAGTTAGTAATTATAACATGGAGAACAGTGGAACCAGTTAAAGTTAGTAATTATAACATGGAGAACAGTGGAACCTGTTAAAGGTAGTAATTATAACATGGAGAACAGTGGAACCTGTTAAAGTTAGTAAAGGTTAGTAACATGGAGAACAGTGGAACCTGTTAAAGTTAGTAAAGGTTAGTAACATGGAGAACAGTGGAACCTGTTAAAGTTAGTAAAGGTTAGTAACATGGAGAACAGTGGAACCAGTTAAAGTTAGTAAAGGTTAGTAACATGGAGAACAGTGGAACCAGTTAAAGTTAGTAAAGGTTAGTAACATGGAGAACAGTGGAACCTGTTAAAGTTAGTAATTATAATATGGAGAACAGTGGAACCTGTTAAAGTTAGTAATTATAACATGGAGAACAGTGGAACCAGTTAAAGTTAGTAATTATAACAGGGAGAACAGTGGAACCAGTTAAAGTTAGTAATTATAACAGGGAGAACAGTTGAACCAGTTAAAGTTAGTAATTATAACATGGAGAACAGTGGAACCAGTTAAAGTTAGTAAAGGTTAGTAACATGGAGAACAGTGTTCTAAGCCTATAGGTGTTGTATAGACATTAATTCATATCCATTATTATCTATTCATGTTGCAGGGCGGTCAGCTGACTAAACAGGAGTGTCCGGTGTCCTTTCCAAATAACATGTACCAACGCATAAAAAAAGCTGAGGTAACTATCTATCTATCTGTCTGTCTGCCTGCCTGTCTGTCTGCCTGTCTGTCTGTCTGTCTGTCTGTCTCTCTGTCTGCCTGTCTGTCTGTCTGTCTGTCTGTCTGTCTGTCTGTAACTGGGTTGGTTGTAGTGATAAAGCTCTTCACTTCAACATTTTTGGTCACCATAGCAACTCATGTTCCTCAGCAGGCATTACATGTGGGGTTCCACAGGGTTCTATCCTGGGCCCCACCTGGTTCTCCATTTACACTGACACTTGGACGTAAAATGAAACATACAGTATATACAGTACAGTACTGTATATAGTACATAGAGTATACATGTACACACACATACATATAGATGTACACATACACAGTGTATGTGCATGTATACACATGTACATATATATATACATACATGTTGACCGCTATGCTGACGACACACAGTTCTATCGGCCAATCAAAGCTCCGGACACTAAACTGCCTGGCGGAAAAAAAACGCTGACTGTGGCAGAATTATCTACAGCTGAATGAAGCCAATCAGAAGTCGTTCTGTTCAGCCGTTTAACATTAAACTGATTCACTTTGAGTTTGCTGCACTGAGAGAGAGAATCTCATGTGTACGTCGCTTTGGATAAAAGCGTCTGCCAGATGGGAAAGAAATGTAATAAATTGTAATTCAAGCTTTAATGAACAGGTTAAGAAATTATGCAATCGCAAAGATTTTCAAGTGATTTGTTTCTTTCTCTCTCTCTCTCTCTCTCTCTCTCTCTCTCTCTCTCTCTAGGTGGAGTCCAGGTTGGTTTTCATCAGAGACAGTCTGGAGCTGATCGCTGGTCTGTATCGCCACGGCAACCTGTCTTCCGTAACCTGGGATACCGGCAAGACCGAACACTTCCTCATCAGCATCCACAGACAGATAGATGGACTCAACAGCTGTGTGAGTAGACAGACAGACAGACACACAGACAGACAGACACACAGACAGACACACAGACAGACAGACAGACAGACAGACAGACAGACAGACAGACACACAGACAGACAGACAGACAGACAGACAGTTTTACCACGAACCAACCAGCCTGTCTCCATGATGGAGGAACAGTGTAGAACTGTGTGTTAGTTAATAAAGTGTGAATGTGTATGAAGCAGCTAGAAACAGAGAGCAGCTGAGTCAGCTTGTTGTGGTGTGGCTGTAGATCCATTCAGTAACGTTCTCAGTAAAAGTGAATAGTGTGATAAGGTGGATTTGTTAGGGTTAGGGTTAGTAACCTACAAATGTAGGTTACTGTGACACAGGAAACTGTCTTGTCTTTAGCCCTTGTCCCTTTAGCTCTAGTTTCTGTAGCTCTCATATGTTTAGCCATGACTAAAGATACTACCTTTAGTCTTAGTCCCATGAGCCCCAGTACCTTCAGCTCCAGATTCTGATGTATCAGTGATGAAATGTTCCTGACAAAGCAGCACAGATTTGAACCACTGTGGACCTCCAATATGGCCACCAGAGGGCACATACACCACCTGACAGCCCTGTAGAGAAACACAGACAGGCAAATAGATTGGTCTCTACTAATAATGGAACAATAGAATAAAATCTATTAAAGTAACCTAGACTAAAATCTAATAACTAAAGTTTTTTTTTCTGTCCAGGTGCCAACTAACAGGAAACCAGACAGCAGACTGAGACGATACTACAGGAAACTGGCCAGAAACACTCTCTCGGAGATGGTACGTACACATCTTAGTACTGGTAGTATTAACGGTAGTATTTGTGTGTACAGGGTGGTAGTGCTGCGTCCTGGGAGCTGATCAGTAGTATTAACGGTAGTATTTGTGTGTACAGGGTGGTAGTGCTGCGTCCTGGGAGCTGATCAGTAGTATTAACGGTAGTATTTGTGTGTACAGGGTGGTAGTACTGCGTCCTGGGAGCTGATCAGTAGTATTAACGGTAATATTTGTGTGTACAGGGTGGTAGTGCTGCGTCCTGGGAGCTGATCAGGAAGGAAACCCGAATGCACCTCCTCCGGTTGGACCTGCTGGTCGCCTCCATCAGAGGACCTGCTGCTGCCAGCAGGGGGCGCTCTGCTCTGCACTGACAGCTTCAACTGTTCATTTATTTAACTTTATTTTATTTTATTCTGCTGTTCACAGACATCAGAAGCTCTTCCCTCATTCATTTCATTTCATTTTGTTTCATTTTGTTGATGGAAATCTAAAGTCTCCCAAGATGACGATGACAACAGTGTTTTTAATTTATTTGTATGATTTTTATCCAGTTATGATAATCTGTTTTCTGGTAGAATATTTATTTATTTTTGAAATACATGTTAATGTTTTTGATACTAAGTAATATTTATTACGTTTATGAAGTTATAAGAGCCGGGCTCTGTGTGTTTGTTGGTCATTGTTTATTCAGTGTTTTATTTATGGATTTTATTCTGCTGTATTTTAAACAGACAGACATGGGTTTTTCCTTTCAAACCAACAATGATGTCTGCTGTTCCTGACATTTCTATTATTTTTATATTGTAATACAATTTATTTATTATATTTTTATTTATGAACAAAAATGCTGATATTGTGTTATTTATTGAAATCTTAAAGTTTTGTATTTCTGTCCTGAAATATGGGCTAAATGTCTGGATTTACTTGGAAACATGAAGCTGAAAACGTGATGGAACTTTGATACTGACCATGAAAAGAGAATAAAAATATTTGATACAGCTCTGCTTCAGGTTTCATCAATTTCAAAACTTATTGATCATCATGACAATAATTCGATTTGTTTTGTATCATTCTATGACTACCAACATGTTTTCTCGCAATATCAAAGTATTTTCTCATTATTCTGTGATCTTTTTTCTTTTTGATTAATTATTATCCTGAAGTCATGGGAAGTTTTCTCATAATGTCAGAAAACATCTACTTGGATCTTCAGCAGTGAAGTCTTGGGTTTGCTTTATTTAAAAAGCCTTAACATGTTTTAAACTGAATTATTTAAAGACCCTATAGACACCTTTTTTGCTTTAACTTATCATTATGAAGTAAATGTTGATTGCACAGTGTAATGTCTATAGAATAATGACACCATCAGCGTTTAGATTGGTTCCTATAAGCCTCGCTTTCACTATGCAATTCTGTCTGCCACCGGGTACGATCTCCCGGGAGAAGGAAGGCTCCATTTACGGCACAAAGGAAGTCATCCATTGTGCAACCAAAAAGAGGAATAAAATAGGATTCTTACAGTTGTTTTTTGCTTTGGACAGTAGCCAGGCTGCTGGTGCTAGCAGCCATAAAACGAACCAGGAGCTACAAGGAAGCCAGGATCGGCTGCTAGCGTTAGCTAGCGTTTGATAATCTAAACAAAGAACAGGTTTTCTTGCAGTGGCCTTTCTAAAATGAGCAGTGGTGAAAGTTACTATATTGTGTTTTGATCAAGGAGTTGATAAGCAGACAGATGGTTTGTTCTGTTGCACGGAGCTAGGCTCTAACAGAAAGAGATCCGGTTGTCTTTGAGACAGCGGAGCAAACAACAACAAAACCACTTGGAAACACTAGGGGGGGACAACAGGGGGGGAAAGTTGAAAAGTTGTCTGTATCCACTTTAAGTGCAAGGCCTTAAATACTGTTAGACTTTGTCTTTGAGTCTGAAATAAGCTTCAAAGATCTTAGAAATGGGTCTTTTTTTTTCCAAGGATCAGAAATCCCACACAGACACTCTGATACTGCTGCTGGTTTTCTCTGTGTTGGTTCATTTTGGGGGTGAAACTGGTTTTGTATTTTATTTGAATTGTGTAATTGGGTGTTTCCCCAGGGATGATATTCTGCTCAGACAAGAAGAATCAGACGATGACCACAGAGTAGCTTTTTCATGCAGGTTTAATACGAGCTCGGTTCAAGTCATTGTTACAGACAAGCAAATAGCAATGAAATGAGAAAGAAAAGATCGGCATAAGGCTGCTTATATAGACCCGAGTAAACAACCTCTGTTCCCTCTCTCAGTTCCTGAGTCTATACATTAACCTTCAATGATGTTGAAACACATATAGATAGTATAAGCAGGTAAAGAGAGTTCACCATAACAGGGTCCCAGACTTTCTGGTGCCCTAACACATGTCTTTTTTACATTTTACAACAGAGATAAGACAGGACATGGTCAACATGGGAATCTCATGACCCTATGACCTCAGGAAACTCCTGTCCACATAGATATATACATGCATGAATGTAAAAACATAATATCAAATTGTCATGAAAAAGGTCTTAAATCTGAAGTGTTACATTTACGTTGTGGAAACCTGCAGTCACCATATACAGCCAAACAGTGAGGATGTTCATCTTAATCACAGTAGCTCATTCAAACTATATATATAGTATCTATACCATACATCTATTTGACAATTTATGCCAAAAAAAATAGACAAAAAATCTCAGTTTTACTTCTGGAAAACAAAAAATCCTAAGTGGTGACCTCATGCTGAACCAGGAGATGCCCCTCAAACAAACCTGCCTTTCTCTCCCTAACTGATCTCCCATTGGTTTAGACTTTTGAATGATCCCTCCCTGTGTTATGTCCCGCCCCTACATCCTGTTTCAATAGGAAATACATCACATTCATTGTGACTTTAACAATAAAACTGGACTTTTGAGTGAGTTCTGAAAGTTCTGAAAGCCAGAAGCTGGCCAAGTAATTAATGAGTCAATGGTATTGATCAACAACCCTATTTACCCTATAACCCTATGTATTTACCCTGCAGATTTCTTATGGTCTGTTTATGATGTGAGACTTACGTGAACTTTAACCTAAATGCAAACAAAAGTGAAAAGATATATTTCAGAGTACTGAGGAAAAAACACACAAGTTACATGGGAGATCCCAAACCTCAGAGCATCTAAAAACACAAAACTCTCAACTGTAACACTGTAACAGAGTGATGTGTGAAACAAAGTATCGACTGTATCACTGTAACAGAGTGATGTGTGAAACAAAGTATCGACTGTATCACTGTAACAGAGTGATGTGTGAAACAAAGTACCGACTGTATCACTGTAACAGAGTGATGTGTGAAACAAAGTACCGACTGTATCACTGTAACAGAGTGATGTCGGAAACAAAGTATCGACTGTATCACTGTAACAGAGTGATGTGTGAAACAAAGTATCGACTGTAACACTGTAACAGAGTGATGTGTGAAACAAAGTATCGACTGTATCACTGTAACAGAGTGATGTCGGAAACAAAGTATCGACTGTATCACTGTAACAGAGTGATGTGGGAAACAAAGCAACATGCAGAGAGCCACGGCAACAAAGCGAGGGCTTCTACCACCTGAGCACAAATGGGCAACTAATAACTAATAATTAATAACTAATAATACTGACACTCCTAACCAATGGACACAAATACATGACAAAGTACAAAACAGCCCATAAAGCCCCAACAAAAAAAAACCTGACCTCAGTGAACCAAGTTACAACACATGATGTCAGCAACATACAAAGACTCCAACCCAAATGAAAAAAACAACAACTTTATTTTCCAAAGGCACAATCCCAGAAGAAGGAAGGGTCAGGACAGGTCAGCAAGGTCCAGCCAATCAGGACCTGGATCAATTACAAACTGTCGGACTCAGAGCTTCCCCTTAAATATACAGTTTATACTTCTAACTTCTGTTAAACACATCTATCTGAACACACTATCCTACTACAATGACAAATTCATTTGATTTTCAGTAGAATAAACAGACTGCCCCATTACAAAAAATAATAATAATAATTATGAAGAGAATATTCGACTCATCCGCAGATTTCTGTTGCAGTGGGACAGACGCTCCGCCACGGGAACAGATTCACTATAAGAATGGGAAAGTCCAGACGTGAATCCCATTGAAAGTCAGTGGAATAACTTGGAAGATAGAATTGGATTTGACTGAGCAAGTTAGAACCCCAAAACCCAGACAAGCCGATCCATGAAGACTGACGCTGAATCAAAGAAACGGCTACAAACTACTGACTCTGATTTGAATGATATCTTTCTGTGTCTTATTTTTAACAAATTAGGGTCTAACAACATGTTTTCACTTTGTCATTATTGGAGTATTTTGTGTAGATTTTTGACCAAAATCTTCAATTTAATCCGTATTGAATTCAGGCTGCAGCTCCGCAAACCGCTGAAAAAGTCAAACACGCTGAGTAAGGCAATGAACTGTATGAATGAATGACGGAATGAACGAATGAATGAATGAAAAGACTGACGGAATGAATGAATGGAATGAATGAGACGGTTTGTGAACTCCGATGGACTTTCTTTTTCTGTCTCTCCATCATCACATTCCTCTGAAACAGCAGCCGGGGAATCACCAAACCTCATTCACTAGAACGTGGGTGGCGGTAAAGCGACATAGAGAAAGAGAGGGAGGGGGAGAGAGAGAGAGAGAGAGAGGGAGAGAGAGAGAGAGGGAGAGAGAGAGAGAGAGAGAGAGAGAGAGAGAGAGAGAGAGAGAGAGAGAGAAAGTGATTTCCTTCCCGATCCGTCTGAGAATTGACGGCAGCTCAAACAGAAAAAGACGAAAATAACATGTCAGACTGTTTTACTTCCTTTTTTCCCCAGGCAGACTGAAAACCCTCAACTGATCCTCAGCAGAACAGCGCTTTATATTCTGTAAAACAGTTCTGTCATGAAAATTTAGATCGACATATAAACTACACATAAAGTCTTATCGGAGGATTATAGGATTATTATAGGCTAATGGTAATAATAAACTTTATTTCTTAGGCAAAGCACAAAGTGCTTCACAATTAAAAAATAGGAATGAAACCAGAACAGTAACTAGTGCATATATATATATATATATATATATATATATATATATGAATAGGGCATACATAGACATTCATAGGACACACTGGGGAAGTTAGAACGAGTTAGAAGTTATTGTAGTGATACCAGAAGAGATAAAAACACCATAAAGTAAAATAAAGTCACTATAAACTCTATTGAGCACCACAAACACACCATACATCCCTATAGGAATACTATAGGAATACTACAGAAATATTATAGTAAGGTTGTAATACACTGCAAAAACTTATATCTTGTCTCCGGACTTATCAAGCTTATTTTAGGATTTTTTTTTGTGCAATCATCTCACTGCACTGGCAGATTTTTCCAGGAGAATGCAACTTGTTTCAGGACATTTTCTTGGTAAAAGTGAAATTGTCTTGGAGAAAGTTTCTTGTTTCCAGATTTTCTTCATTGTTTTATGATGATTTCTTGAAAGAAGTCATACTGGCATGAATCAAGTGAAATTTACTGAAACCAGCAGATTATCTGCCAGTGCAGTGAGAGAATCTCACTCAGAATATCACAAAATAATCCGATAGGTCTGGAGACAAGAGAAGATCCCTGGACAGCTTGTCATTTGCAGTGTGTGATAGTGAATCTCTGTTAAGATGCTGGTTCAGTGCGACTGAACTCATCTCACTGTGATACTATAGTAATAAACTACATTTATCATCCTGTAGGATAAAAAACATAAAAATATTCATGCTAGAAAATGATGGTGATGATGATAATGAACAACAAGTCATTTAGTCTGTTACTGAGTCCTAAAATCCTAATTTTCTTAACTCAAATTAAAACATTTTCAGGAGTTTTCTAGAACAGTCAGTCTGTTGAAACAGTCAGAATAAGGCAGATCACTGCACTGCTGTCAAGAAGATGACTCTTGATTCTACTAAATTCTTCAAACAAGTCGATCAGCATTGGAAACAAGTGAAATTATCTAACACTGGCAGATTTTTTCACTTGTTTTGAGAAAATTTTGATTTTTAGGACTTGATAACAGACTAAATGACTTGTTAAAATGGAGGTGTTTGCTCCAGATTATTAACTCGCACCAGAATTAGAGATCTCACATCGCTCCAGCTCTTAAATCTCTTCACTGGCTGCCCGTATCTTTTAGAATTGATTTTAAGATTCTTTTATTAGTTTTTAAGTGTCTTCATGGTTTAGCCGCTGTCTGCCTCAGTAATATGATTGTAAGATTTGTTCCAATGAGATCCCTCTGATCATCCAATAGTAATGCGCTGGTTGTTGAAGTCTGGGGAATCTGCTTTTAGTCACTATGGTCCCAAAGTCTGGAACTCTCTCCCACAAAACCTGAGAACCATTCATACACTCTGCTCTTTTAAAAAGAATCAGAAAACATACTTGTTTAATATTGCTTTTAATTAATCACTTTTTATTGTTCTTCAATTTTGTAATCTGCTGATGTTCTGCTTCTGTCTCACTGTGTTTTAACTCTGTCTTTCATCATTTTATTAATTTAAGTCTTATTGTTTTTATTTACCTGTTTTTTTTTTGTTTCCCCTCTATTGACTGTAAAGCACTCTGAGCTGCATTTCATGTGTGAAGAGTGCCATATAAATAAAGTTTATTTTTATATTGTATTAACAGTAACCAGTACAACCACAGTCTTCTACCACAGGCCACACACACACACACACACACACACACACACACACACACACACACACACACACACACACACACAGTGGCACAGAGAGAGGAGGGGATGAAAAGGGAAATCCTGCCTTGTTGCGGTTTGAGCCCAAAATTTTTCACAAACTGGCATTAGTGTTTGATGTCAGAGTTTCACTTTCTTTCCGTCCACGATGAAGCTTTATTTAAACCACAAGATGACAGAGCAGCTTCACTGCATCCAGAAGACACCGAGCTGAACCATCTGAGAACCAGCTGAAGAAGAAGAAGAACCTCCTGAACCATCTGAGAACCAGCTGAAGAAGAAGAAGAACCTCCTGAAACAACCCCCAGAACAAGAAGCAGCAGAACCAGCAGAACCAGCAGAACCAGCAGAACCAGCAGAACCATGTCTCCATCAGTCTCCAGCCTCCTCCTCCTCCAGCTGCTCAGCCTGGTGCTCATGGTGGTCGCCATGCCAACCTGCCAGCTCCAAGGCGACCTGGTCCAGACCGTCCACAACCTGCTGAGAGATCTGGTAGGACCCTGACCTTTGAACTTTCACCTTGTTTTCTCCATCAGTACGACCGGTCTGCTGCCGTTTGTCACCGAGCAGCTGGAGCGCAGCAGCCGGGTGTTACTGCCTTGCTCAAAGGCTCTTCACTGAGTCACACTGAGGGAAACGAAGCAGGCCGCCAGAGCAGAGAGGGTTGGGGGTTCGATTCCCTGTGCGGCTCAATGGGCAGAGCAAGGCACTAACACTGCCAGGGTTGGGGGTTCAAATTCCCAAGATAAATATGAAAGCACTCATGGTACTTTGGATGAAAGCCTTTAGCAGATTCCACAGATTTATTTATTTGGATCATTTTCTCATGAAACTCCTATGATAACTAAGATGAGCTACCAAATACAAAACAGTAGTATCATAGTTCCAGAATAGCACATTTACAGTTACAGCTCTTTTCCAGAAACATCTTGAGCTGCTTCTGAAAGCTTTCTTCACTGGGAGCTTGAGGTCTAAAGTACGGCAGGCTGCTCCAGTGAAACACGGCTCTCTAACAGTTTTTCACTGCATTGGTTCTCGGTGGAGGAAGTGTAACATGTCTGCTGTCTGAGTCGACTTACAGTCACACACACCTACTGCTAAAGTCTGTTCATCTAAAGTCTGTTAATCTAAAGTCTGTTCATCTAAAGTCTGTTCATCTAAAGTCTGTTAATCTAAAGTCTGTTTATCTAAAGTCTGTTAATCTAAAGTCTGTTCATCTAAAGTCTGTTCATCTAAAGTCTGTTTATCTAAAGTCTATTAATCTAAAGTCTGTTTATCTAAAGTCTATTAATCTAAAGTCTGTTCATCTAAAATCTGTTCATCTAAAGTCTGTTCATCTAAAGTCTGTTTATCTAAAATCTGTTAATCTCCCTCCTGTGGCTGAGCAGGGAATTACAGCAATATTTGCCCCAGAATGTAAATGCTGTTTGTTATTTGTTGGTTTCCTGTGTTTGGGTCCTGGCAGTTTATTTCCAGCACTTTGCATTTAATTTAATTTCAGCTCCAGAATTAAAAAAAAAAAAAAAGTATGTTATATTATTTTCTTTGGTCTCTGCTACACTGGGCCAATATTGATCCGGTATCAGCAATGGTCAGTACAAGTTTGTTTTGTATTATACAACAGTTAGTCCCGGTGGAGGATTGTGATTGGACAGGAGGCTGATATCCAGTCTGACAGCAGTGGGACGTTTCACTGCACGTATCCCTCCGCCTTCCAGCTGCTCTGATAGAAACAGGTTCTGTGTTGTGGTGAATCCTGAGGGAACTGAGACCAATAAAAGACAAAAGTCATAATCTGTTGTCTCAAATTACCATTACTGGATCAATAGCTTTGTTTAAGGAACTGTTGTATAAAAGTAATATGACACCAGAGGGAGTCGACTGTTCTACTGGATATCAACAAGCTGTGGTTCAGTCGGAGATAATCACACAGTAATGAAGCTGTTGTTACCTGTCTCACCTGTAGGGGGGGGCCGTTCCCTCTCATTATGTGTTAATGAAGCTGTTGTTACCTGTCTCACCTGTAGGGGGGGGCCGTTCCCTCTCATTATGTGTTAATGAAGCTGTTGTTACCTGTCTCACCTGTAGGGGGGGGCCGTTCCCTCTCATTATGTGTTAATGAAGCTGTTGTTACCTGTCTCACCTGTAGGGGGGGGCCGTTCCCTCTCATTATGTGTTAATGAAGCTGTTGTGTTAATGAAGCTGTTGTTACCTGTCTCACCTGTAGGGGGGGCCGTTCCCTCTCATTATGTGTTAATGAAGCTGTTGTGTTAATGAAGCTGTTGTTACCTGTCTCACCTGTAGGGGGGGCCGTTCCCTCTCATTATGTGTTAATGAAGCTGTTGTGTTAATGAAGCTGTTGTTACCTGTCTCACCTGTAGGGGGGGCCGTTCCCGGTCCGCTGCCTGCAGCACAACGCCAACGTCTCCTTCCCAGACTCCGCCTTCCCCCCCGCCGGCTCCGCCCAGCCTCAGGTAATCTACTCATCTACTAATCAACTAGACACCAAATACTGGTAGAAGCCTTGTCTCTGCTCTGCCATTGGTCCACTCTCCTCTGTTGTGGTTTTTCTGACCAATCAGCTGCCACCTCCCAGTCTGGTGTCTCACGGTGTTTCAGACATTTTGCTGCTTGATATGATGAAGACTGTCTAGTAATAAACGACTTAATGATAAAGTTGAAATCTGAGTTTCTGGTGGAAAAACATTTTAACGTTGAACCCTGATTGGTCTCCGCAGTGCCGCCAGGCATTATGGGTCGTCTACAAGACGCTGCAGGGGGCGGAGAAAGTGTTTGAGAACTACGAACTTCCTGAGAACGAGACTTCCTGGGACTCGAAGAAACTCGACGACTTCCAGAACCTTCTGTACCGTCTGGTGGAGGAGGGGAGCTGTGTGAGTACCTGTCTGTCTGTCTGTCTGTCTGTCTGTCTGTCTCTCTGTCTGTCTGTCTGTCTGTCTGTCTGTCTGTCTGTCTGTCTCTCTGTGTGTCTGTCTCTCTGCCTGTCTGTTGATCCACCTGTCTCTCTCTCTCTGTCTGCCTGTCTCTCTCTCTGCCTGTCTCTCTGTCTGTCTGTCTGTCTGTCTGCCTGTCTGTCTCTCTGCCTGTCTGTTGATCCACCTGTCTCTCTCTCTCTGTCTGCCTGTCTCTCTCTCTGCCTGTCTCT
Organism: Centroberyx affinis; assembly: GCF_046629955.1. Taxonomy (NCBI): domain Eukaryota; kingdom Metazoa; phylum Chordata; class Actinopteri; order Beryciformes; family Berycidae; genus Centroberyx; species Centroberyx affinis. Next base: position 31,511 of record NW_027281934.1, on the reverse strand, counting down.
CTGTCTGTCTGTCTGTCTGTCTGTCTGTCTGTCTGTCTCTCTGTGTGTCTGCCTGTCTGTCTGTCTGCCTGTCTGTCTCTCTGCCTGTCTGTTGACCCACCTGTCTGTCTGCCTGTCTGTTGACCCACCTGTCTGTCTGCCTGTCTGTTGACCCACCTGTCTGTCTGCCTGTCTGTTGACCCACCTGTCTCTCTGCCTGTCTGTTGACCCACCTGTCTCTCTGCCTGTCTGTTGACCCACCTGTCTCTCTCTCTCTAGTTTTCCAGAGTTAACAGTTCAGAGGTTTTGTCTTCGTACTTCAGCAGCTTGTCAGCCGTTCTGCAGCAGGAGGTAAAAACATCTCAGATTCATACATTCAGATTTCATATAATACAGTTCTATTTAATATGAAGACATGAATATTTGACATGAATGAACGTGAATAAATGAATGAAGAAGTGACCGGTGGTGTGGGGGCGGGGCTTCTCTCAGGGCAGCAGTGGGTGTGGCTGGCTGTTGCTGCGGAGGGATTTGCTGTTCGCTCTGCAGTTCGGCCTTCAGCATCACCGGCAGTGTTTCTCCTGGAGCCTCGCCGCCTGACGGCTCGGGATTCACACCGGCAACCGGCAACCGGCAACCTGCAACCGGCAACCGGCAACCGGCAACCAGCAACCTGCGTGACCTTTAGCTCTTCATCTGTTCAGGTCTATTATGTTTAATGATGGAAGAGTTTCTATGAATATCTATTTATTTATTCATATTTATTTACAGTGTTTAGTGATGGAACAGTTATGAATATCTATTTATTTCTATTTATTTACAGTATTTAATGATGGATGAGTTTCTGAGCTTAAATACTTATATTTATATTCAATTTTACATTTCTATTTATAATTGACAGATGTGTTTGGAATCCTATTGATCTATTTATTGATATTTATTGACAGTTTTAAAACTATTTTTTTATCTTCTGTATTTCCAAATTGTATTGTACTCAATAGAAAATGAATAAATTATATTTTCTACAGAATTCACGTGTTGTTTGTTAGAGTGGACCGTAAGACATTGTCATAGCAATAAAACTTCAACTACCTTAAGTGGCTGGGCAGACTGGTTAGAAGAAAGAAAGAAAGAAAGAAAGAGAGAGAGAGAGAAAGAGAGAAAGAGAGAAAGAGAGAAAGAAAGACGAGTGAGCGAACCGGCTGTGACATCACACCGTCAAATATCCTGGTTCTGTTTTCCCTGGCGGAGGTGATGTGAGTTTTGGTGTGAAGCAAGAAAACAAAACCCTTAAAGAGGAACTGAACCCTCTGCCAGCCAGTGAGCCCTTAAAATAACCATTTTCATGAATTTACATTCATTCACCCCTTAATTCACGCAAAATCCCCTTAAAATGAGTTAAGGGAGTTATTAATGGAGGAGACCCCATCAAAACCTCCTTAAACTCCCCTTAATGTTTGACTGCTTACTTTCTGATTTAATGTAAAATTCAGGGAGACAGGAACTTTCCATTGGTATTGTTCGTTTCTCATCAACAGGAAGCAGCTAGTTAGGGTTAATAACACCGACTCCAAGTTTTCTGATGATTCTGCACTGGGTATGGGCAGAAATATGTGTCACTAGAGACTGAAATTGAAATTGAATCTGAATAGCATAATTTGAAATTGAATTTATTAGTTTGAAACTGAATTCCACTGAACTTGAAACTGAATGTAATGTTATGAAATTTAATTAATTTGCTCTGAAACTGTATTCAGTTCTCACAATTCAAATTCAGTTCTTGCAATTAAATTTCAGTTTACTGAGACACACATCCTGGTTGTTGAGGAAGAGCAATCAATACTGAATACAGTTTCAGAGGAAATTAATCAAATTTCATAATATTACATTCAGTTTCAAGTTTAGTGGAATTCAGTTTCAAACTAATAAATTCAATTTCAAATTATGCTATTCAGATTCAGTTTTTCAATGCAATTATTCAAGTTAAACAATTCAAATTCAAATATAGATTTTTAAATTCCATGATTTATTTATGAAGTCATTAATGCATTTTTAAATGGTGTACTTATTGTTTTATGGTTTTGTAAATCCCTTTTTAATTTGAACTATTTATTGATGGATTAATATTTCATTTGTAAATTCTTTTTATAATTCCTCTTTTTATTGCCCATTAAAATATCAAATAATGAATTACTTTGTAATTTTGTCTATTTATTCATAGATTAATAAATTAATTTGTAAACAAATGTATTAATCCCTATTTAGGCGTCCCCCAGGGTTCGGTACTTGGTCCTCTCCTCTTCATCCTCTATCTGCTCCCCCTTGGTAACATCATACGTCGTCATGGTCTCCACTTCCACTGCTATGCCGATGATGTCCAGCTCTACATTTCCACTAAATCCATCACCACTGCTACTCAATCCACTCTGACTAACTGTCTCACCGAAATTAAATCATGGATGCAAGCCAACTTCCTCAAACTCAACTGCGATAAATCTGACATGCTAATCATTGGTCCCAAATCCCTCACTAAAGCCACCCACAACTTCTGCCTCACCATCGATAACTCCACTCTGTCTCCCTCCCCACACATCTGCAACCTCGGAGTCTTTTTCGACAGCAACCTCTCCTTTGAACACCACGTCAAACAAATCACCAGAACTGCCTTCTTCCACCTAAAAAACATAGCTCGTCTCCGCCCATCACTCTCCTTCTCTGCTGCCGAAACTCTGATCCACGCTTTCATCACATCCAGAATTGACTAATGCAACAGCATTCCTTATGGCACATCATCCAAAGTCCTAAATAATCTCCAGTACATCCAGAACTCTCCTGCTCGCTTGCTCACCCGCTCCTGTTCCCGAGACCACATCACCCCTGTCCTCCAGAACCTCCACTGGCTCCCTGTCCCACAACGGATCCATTTCAAAGTCCTTCTCCTCACTCACAAAGCCCTCCACAACCAGGCCCCCTCCTACCTCACCGACCTGCTCCACCACCACACTCCTTCCCGCAGCCTCCGCTCTTCTGATGCCAACCTCCTGTCTCCACCTCTCAGGACCAGGCACCGGACCTGGGGCGACAGAGCCTTCTCCATATCTGCCCCCTCCCTCTGGAACTCTCTCCCCAAACACATCCGAGACGGCACCGATCTGCTCATGTTCAAATCACTAGTCAAAACTCACCTTTTCAGAACTGCTTTTAACGTGTGATTAATCTTGTGTCATATTATTTTATTGTGTTGTTTTTAATTTATGTAAAGTGTCTTTGAGTACCCTGAAAAGCGCTCTACAAATAAAATGTATTATTATTATTATTATTATATTGTACAATTAGTTATTAATTAATTAAATGTTTTATTATTATCTCTGTGACACCAAGCCGCCCTCAGACTGGCTAATAGTCGCCCAGGAGGAATAAACACAAACACTCCTTTGTTCCTCACTCCATAACATTGCTCAATCAACAGATGAGTGCACAGAGGTGATCATGTGTCATTTTATCATTTTATTAACTTAAAAAGACAAACACAGGTTAGTTCGGTAAAGCTTTAAGAGAAAGCTAGTAGAGCTACAGCAGTCAGTCAGTCGTCTCTGAACTCGTTTGAATCAGAAAACAGTTTTCTGTTTTGTGAAACTTTGAGTCAGAAACATTTCACTGCTGCAGCTCATTTCTGTCTACATCCAGATATTATCTCTAGTTCAACTTCAACACACAGTAAACCTCTAATGGTTTAATTCTGACCAACACTGGATTTTAATCTGAAAATGTTACAGCTCCATTCACTTACAAAAGAACTGAACTTAGTCTCAAGAAGACTACTTTGCTCTCAGACTGCTTTTGAATAATTATGTTTTACAATTCATAATTTATAGTTGTAATATACTGGGATATCTGCAAAATTTCATTTAATTCAGAAAGTCCACTGTGGCTGAAAAAAAGTCAAGATGTTGATATAAGAAGCCAAAAGTGCAGTGAAGTGATTTTGTTCCTGAAATCATAGACTAACAATCAGAATCAGAATGTCAGGATTATTATTTGAGACACAATTGTTCAGCCTTTGATTTGATTTGCTCCATTCATCTACAACAGATCAAACAGTCTTCAGCCTGTTCACACAGACAGGAGAGCAGATCTGTACCAGCTGGTTTTATGATCCTGGTTAAATTAAAATAATAATAAAATAATAATAAAAATCACCTTTTCACCTCACATGTGGCTGACAAATCTGATCTTTTGTTGCACACAAAACTAGAAAAACAAATCATCTGGTGTTCATACAGCGATTTCTCCCACTGGATAAATATCAGATTCAGATGGAGACTTCCACTTCACTCTACCAACCAGTAATCCCTTTAAACACCCTTACATTTACATTAATTCACCCCTCAATTCATGCAAAATCCCCTTAAAATTAGTTAAGGGAGTTATTAATGGAGGAGACCCCATCAAAGAGACCTTAATGTCTGACTGCTTACTTTATAATTTAATGTAAAATTCAGGCAGACAGGAACTTTTCATTAATAACTCATTAATAACCTGTAAACCTGCACAAAAGACATGAAAAATCCCTTAATTTCTAGAGTCTCTGTGAATCAACCCATGAATAAATCCCTTATAAACCCATGATACTAACCTTACTTTACTAAGCGGTTATTTTTAATGGATAATTAATGTTTATGTAAAGAGAAATTAAGGACATTTCAGGGATAAAATGAAGGGGTTTGGTTTGGTAGTGACAGTCTGCTGATACTAAACTCACTACCAAGTGACTAAATGTGACAGTAAAACGTCTACTGAGGTGATTTCAGGTGATTCTCACAACACTGTGAACATTAATCTAAAGATATTCAGTGTGGTTCGGGGTTAAGGTTAAAAACAAGGTTAGATCAGAGTTACATAGTTTAAGAGACACAGCAAATAGGAAAGTGACACTTTGTGAAGATCTACTTCTTTTCACCTGATGGTTGAGCATCAACACTGGATCCAAATCCAGTGTTGACACTTTCACTCTGTTAGCAGCCTGATAGACTTACACTTTAAACCCAGTTTGAATTACACAGTGATCCAGACAGCAGAGTAAGAAGTCTCACAGATTTATTATTACCATCAGTGTAGGTTTGTAGTTCACAACAAGCACCACTAGGGGGCAGCAGAGCATCAGTGTGTATGGGAACTACAGACCTGGACCTGTATTGATCAAGCGCCGCAGTGCAGGGAATCCTCTCCTGATTACCAAAATACTCACAGTGATGCAGATTTGGTGTTTTACTTTTAGGTACAGCAGTAAAAACACGTCATCAACCTTCGTTAACGGGGAAAAAATCCTACGAAACCAAACCCTCCCTGAAATGTCCTTAATTTCTCATTACATAAACATTAATTATCTATTACCTCATCAAACCCTCCTTAAACTCCCCTTAACGTTTGACTGCTTACTTTCTAATTGAATTAAAAAGACAGGAACTTTCCATTAATGCACAAAAGGCATGAAAAATCCCTTAATTTCTAGAGTCTCTGTGAACCAGCCCATGAATAAATCCCTTATAAACCCATGATACTGACCTTACTTTACTAAAGCTGTTATTTTTAATGCATAATTAATGTTTATGTAATGAGAAATTAAAGACGTTTCAGGGATAATATTAAGGGCTTAAGTTTGGTAGTGATCTAACATGCTTCATCCTATCGTAGTTAATTTTATGGTGTATAGTCTATAATGAAGCTGTGAGACTATAAGCTCTGCTCAGGATTGGTTCGTCAGTCACAGGAGAAGTTCTCTGGTCCATAACTTCCTCAGACTGGTTTTAGTCCTGGTCAAACCTTCTGAATCTGGGACGCTTGATGAATACGAGAGCTGATGCGTGTAAACGAGTTAGAAATCTGACCTCAACATGGCTGACGTTCCGTTTTGTACCTTATTTATCTCTAGAAAATACTCAAGCCTTCATAAAAGCCTTTACATTTAAGTATGAATGTCTAATTGCTATGAAGAAACAGCATTAAGCATGTGTTGTCCCATGTAAAGTTGTTTTTTTTATATATATTTTTCTCCAAAGTGTGATGTGTTGTTGCTGTTTGTGTAAACTGCTCTTCTGTTGATGTGACAGGAAATGTTCTGGGAAATCAGAGCTGGAACCAACTGAGGAACCAGCAAACTGTCACTGTGAGGGGATAGGAGATAGGAGACAGGAGATAGGGGATAGGGGATAGCAGATAGAGGATAGGAGATAGGAGATAGCGGATAGGAGATAGGAGACAGGAGATAGGGGATAGGGGATAGCAGATAGAGGATAGGAGATAGGGGATAGGAGATAGGAAATAGGGGATAGGCGATAGGAGTCGGGATAGGAGATAGAGGATAGGGCTTAGAAGATAGGAGATAGGATATGGAGCTTAGGAGACAGGAGATGGAGTTTAGGAGATAGGAGATAGAGGATAAGAAATAGGGGACAGGGGGTAGGAGGTAGAGGATAGGAGATAGAGATTAGGAGATAGGAAATAGAGGATAGGAAATTGGGATAGGGGATATCAGATAGAGGATAGGAGATAGGGGATAGGAGACAGGAGACAGGAGACAGGGTATAGGAAGTAGGGGATAGGAGATAGGAGATAGGAAATAGGGGATAGGAGATAGGAGTCAGGGGATAGGAGATAGGAGTCAGGGGATAAGAGATAGAGGATAGTAGGGCTGCACGATATATCGTTTCAGCATTGTCATGGCGATGTGAGCATGTGCAGTAGTCACATGGCATGCTACAACTTTTTTGCTGCTTGATACAAAAGGAAAACTCACATGGTCTCATTTTCCATGACTGATCTACAAGAGAATCTGTCTGATAGAACATAATTTACTCTGATGTAAGTGTTTGTTATCAGAGTGTTTGTTATCTTTCCAGCTTTCTTGGCTCTGACCCGTAGCTGTGATCCTCTGGTGTTGTGCTAGCCTGTTTTAGCTCAGCCTGGCTCGTAGCCGGTAACAAGCTTCTTACTGAGAGTCCGGACCAACTCTGCAGTGGAGAACTGGCACTTTATTTCAGTACAGCAGAACATAATGCACGGCCTCTCTGTGACAGTCTAACTATGCTAACTGTACTGAGCATCCTGCAGCTCACTCTGACTGCGGCTAAAAACACTCTCACTTCCTGTTACGTCACCCTGCAGGTTACCCACAATGCCTCCTTCTTACAGGGGCAAGGCTTGATAGAGCTGTTCAAGTCATTTGGTGAAAATACCTGTATTTTTTCAATTCGCAGAAAAAAATAATATTGCAATGTCAGTTTTTTCCAATATCGTGCAGCCCTAGAAGATAGGGCTTAGAAGATAGGAGATAGGATATGGAGCTTAGGAGACAGGAGAAAGAGGATAAGAAATAGGGGACAGGGGGTAGGAGGTAGAGGATAGGAGGTAGTGATTAGGAGATAGGAGATAGGAGATGGATCTTAGGAGATAGGAGAGAGGAGATAGGAGACAGGACACAGGACATAGAAGATAGGGTTGGGCTGTATTATCAAAAGGACTTCACAGACTCTTGTTAACACTCTGGAGGCTGAAATCTCCATGGCAACACTGAATGGTAAAACACTTCCTAGATCCACAGAGGGGGCGTGGCTTTAAAGGCCGTCTAGCTGCTCGCTGATTGGACGTAGTTCTCTGGGAAGAAGCCTTGGCTGCCGTTGACAATGCCCTCACACCAGCCATCGTCATGGCGATGCATCATGTAGATGACGTCGCCCTCAGCGAAGGAGAGGTCATCTGGCTTTGCAGCCTCGTAGCTGTACAGCGCCACCACTGGGACACACAGAGGCACTGCAGTTAGAATATACAACTCGCTATAATATACAAACTAAAACACTGGATATATACAGATATAATCCCCTAGGTGGTGTTCGTTACTGGGATTGCCATGGTGCATTGCCATGGTGATGAAGCGAGGGGACGTCCCCATAATCCCAGCACACAGCACCATCTAGGGGATTATGGTTACCATGGTGATGTGTCTAGGTCTGTAATCCCAGTAAAGTGCGCCCTCTAGGGGATTATGCGTAACAAGTACACCGACCCAAACGTTTTCTCCAAAGTAGTGAACATAGTACATACAAATAAAAAGGAGGAGAAAAATAACATCACTAACTAGCCCCATGGTTACCACAAGAGTTGCCATAGCAACAAATTTCATTTTTGATAGATAAATAGATAAAGCACAGATGTAACATTTCATTGACCAATCAGGTTGGTTGGTTGAAACTACCTTGCAGAATACTAAAATATTATTATTGGTCCAGGTACACTCCATTTGTCCCATATATGTATGTAACTTTGTTTAGAAAGTAAACTCACTGCTACTACTGCTACTAATAATAATAATATGCTTCTAGAAGGATCAGTGATGCAGCACCACCATTAGGACACACAGGGCTACTAGTCAAAACACATCCAGTATTACTGCTCAATATAATATACTAAAGTACTATAACTGCAGCAAAATGGTTAGTAGCAGATGTAGCAGTAGTAGTAGTAGATGTAGTAGTACTAGCTGTAGTAGTAGAAGTAACAGTGGCAGTAGTACTACCAGTAGTAGTACTAGTGGCAGTAGCAGTACCTTTCTCCAGATATTGCGGCGGGGCGTTGATGTCATAGTCCACTGGTGGAGGGAGGGGTGGCATGATGTCATCAAAACCATCCTCATCGTCCAATAGGGGAGGAGGAGGCGGGGCTGGGATCTCCAGATCTAACAGAATTGGACAGAGTTCCGGTAAGAGTGCGCTGTGATTGGCTGAGCAGGTTGGAGAGACCAGTGGGCGGAGCTTGTACAAAAAGCAGTAAGCGCCAAAGCAGCTTGAAGCTCATAAACAGTGTATATGTGTGTGTGTGTGTGAGTGAGTGTGTGTGTGTGTGTGTGTGTGTGTGTGTGTGTGTGTGTGTGTGTGTATTGGAGGGTGCAGTTGTGCATGTGTATTTTGCTTCTAAATAAGTACAATAATTTTAACTGTAATACTACCACCGTCTTTGGTGCCAGCTGATGTCACCACCTGTCGTACTCTATAGAGCGTGACATCACCTGGCACCAAATATCAGCCAATAGCAGAAGACCAGTTCAGTGCCCTACTTTTCACCACTAGATGTCAGACTTCACCACAAATTTGGGTTTGGGGTTTAGTTATTCTTTAAAGGCTATACAAATAAAGTTGACTAGACTGCTACTACTTCTAGTACTAGTATTACTATTACTACCACGACTACCTCTAGTACTACGACTACCTCTAGTACTACTGCTACTACTAATATTAATTATAACAATGATAATAATGACGACAATTGACAATAACTTACCCAGGTGTTCCAGGCGAGCAGGTAAGCAGAATCGAGGAGAGGAAGAAGAAGAGAGGGGAAGCAGGCGGGAGGAAGGAGGAGGAGCGAGGGGGGGCGGATAGGGGGGGGGAGGAGGGATCATCACTGACGAGAGAGAGAGAGAGAGGGAGAGAGAGAGAGACGGAGGGAGAGGAGAGAGAGTGAGGGAGTGAGAGGGAGAGAGACACAGAGAGAGAGAGAGAGAGAGATGATAACAGGGTGGGGGGGCATCAGGTCAGTAGGACTGATAGTTTGTGTGAAAGACATTCAGTCCACTGGAGCAGCTGGAGCAGCTGGGGGTTGAATGCCTTGCTGAAGGGCAGAGTTACTCCACCGGATTCAAACCAGCAACCTTCCAGTCAGCATCAGCTGTCTGCCAGCCAAACAGAAACTGGAGCAGTGATTTACTAACCAGTCTCTCTACAGACCAGGAAACCCTTAAAACACCCTTACATTTACATGAATTCACCCCTTAACATGAGTTAAGGGAGTTATTCATGGAGGAGACCCCATCAAAACCTCCTTAAACTCCCCTTAATATTTGACTGCTTACTTTCTAATTTAATGTAAAATTCAGGCAGACAGGAACTTTCCCTCAATAACTCATTAATAACCTGTAAACCTGCACAAAAGACATGAAAAATCCCTTAATTTCTAGAGTATCTGTGAACCAGCCCATGAATAAATCCCTTATAAACCCATGATACTGACCTTACTTTACTAAAGCTGTTATTTTTAATGGATAATTCATGTTTATGTAATTAGAACATTTCAGGGATAAAATGAAGGGGTTTGGTTTCTCCTTTCTCTCTGTCTCTTGTAGGAAACCAATGTAACAGTGGCAAAGTCTGGACTCACGCTGTTTGATGTGAAATTTCATATTTAGCTTCTCAAATATGTCTGATTTCACCTCACTAACCCTAACCAGGAACAAAAATTCATCCGAAAAGACTGAAAGAAAACAAATCCCATTAAAGAGTGTGTTTCCTGGTTCGTACGGAGGATCAAAAACCTCAAAATTAAAACAGAATCGCTAAATTTGCCTTATTTACTATTCTGCTTGGAATAATAATGCCACAAAAAATGTAAATGTGAAAATTATATCATAATTAGCAAAATAGAAAATCAAAAGAGAGACAGAAAAGATGAAACGTAATTTGGAAGATGAAAGTTAAATTCAAATTTTAAATTTAGGGCAATTTACAAAAACTAAAACAGCTGAGGTGAAAATGGAGGTGAACAGTATTTTCTAGCAGTACTTACCAGTTGCAGTATTTTTACTAGTATTTACCAGCTGTAGTACTTTCTTTCCCAAGCTGCTGAATGCAACTTTTCACCTGTCAGTCACTGTGGATTTTCTAGCGTGACCTGAACGCAGCACGACAGGCCTACTGGCTACTGAGCTGCTATTGGAGGTCGACGCCCCCAGAGGCTTACGTGATTGGACGGCAGGCAGGAAGAGGGAGCGCGTGTAGCGGCAGCGGGAGGCGGGGCCAGAGCGGACCCTCAGAGAGAGAGAGCGAGTGCTGGGGGGCGAGCGACGCCGACTCCTCCTAGACTGGAGGGGAGCTGAGAGAGAGAGAGAGAGAGAGAGAGAGAGAGACAGAGAGAAAAGGGGGAGAGAGAGAGAGAGAGAGAGACAGAGAGACAGAGAGACAGAGAGAGAGAGAGGGGGAGAGAGAGAGAGAGGGAGAGAGAGAGACAGAGAGAGAGAGGGAGAGAGAGAGAGAGACAGAGAGAGAGAGGGAGAGGGAGAGAGGGAGAGGGAGAGGAGAGGGAGAGAGAGAGACAGAGAGAGAGAGAGAGAGAGAGAGAGAGGGAGAGAGAGAGAGGAGAGAGAGACAGAGAGAGAGAGAGAGAGAGAGAGAGAGAGAAGAGAGAGAGAGAGAGGGAGAGAGAGACAGAGAGAGAGAGAGAGAGAGAGAGAGAGAGAGAAAGAGAGAGATAAAGCGGTAAAGCAGTAAAGACGAAACAGCAGCAGTGACAAAAAGGAAGTGGAGACAAACAGGAAACTGACTGAACGACACACACACACACACACACACACACACACACACACACACACACACACACAGATAGATCGATAGATCGATAGACAGACAGATAGATAGATTGATAGATAGATAGGTAGATAGATAGATAGATAGATAGATAGTCTGTTACCTTCTATTTCCTGACTGGGAGGAGGGGGAGGGGGCGGGGCTGGCAGTTCAAGGCACTCATTGGCCGGTGGAGGGATGACATCATCAGCGGGAGGAGGAGGGGGAGAGGGTGGGGGGAACCCGCTCTCTTCCACCACTGAGGAGAGAGAGGAGACATGATGTCATCGTGATGTCATTCAGCTGGACCAGTGACCGGACTGAACCAATTCTGATCCACCAGACTGAACAGGTTCTGATCCACCGGACTGAACCAATTCTGATCCACCAGACCGAACAGGCTCTGATCCATACTGAACAGGTTCTGATCCACCGTACTGAACCGATTCTGATCCCCTGGACTGAACAGGACTGAACAAGTTCTGATCCACCAGACTGAAAAGGGTTCTGATCCAGACTGAATAGGTTCTGATCCACTGGACTGAAAAGGTTCTGATCCAGACTAAACAGGTTCTGATCCACAGGACTGAACAGGTTCTGATCCACCAGACTGAACGGGTTCTGATCCAGACTGAACCTGTTCCGGTCATGGACGATCAGAGGAGACACGATGAAGTAGTCCATGGGCCAGACCAGATTTCGGTACCACTCAAGGTGGCAAAATCTAGTTAAAAATTTTGAAAAGGTACATGTCCATAGATGATATTTTGGTATGATAACCATTGCTGAATGGTAGCTTTGTCACAGTAATCAGCTCATGAAGTTAACCACCCCCTACAATAAATTGGATTGTAGGCGCTGATGCATATCCTATTTAGGCTCATTTTCAGGACCTTTAGTCAGGTTTTATGAGAATATGTTTGATATCATTTTAAAGGGTAGCTTCTTAGCTTTCATTCAAGCCCACTTGTGAGTCTGTCTGACAAATAAAGAGGTCACATGGGCTCTTCAAAGTGTCAATGACATTCATTTTTCCACCATTTTCGCCTAAACTATAGTCTTTATTTGAGCACTGTGACATCTAGGAACATCACAGACACAAACATCAAAAACTGGAATACTCACAGGACTGTAAGGATTCAGAAAAGGTATAATCTACCCATACTATCCCATCGTGAGGGGTGATTTTGGGTCTTAAAGTAGAAGAATGACTTCTCGAGGGAAATCTTACGTTCTTGATTGTGAGTAATATTGTGAATTGTGAATGATTGTATTGTGAACTGGCCATAGCACATAGGCCTTCTATTTAATGACACATACTACTCTTCAGACAATTCCCTAAAGAATTTCAATGTTCAATAATTTACTGCCATTTCACCAAGAGGTTGCTAGGAATTTTTTTTAATGTGCCCAGGACTAGTGATTCTCAACCTTTTTTATATCAAGGACCCCTAATTTAGTCCACATTAGAGCCACGGACCCCCATTTGATGAGATTTTGCCTCTTGGACCCAAAGCTGAGAAGATTTTAATTGCTAGATATGATTTTTTGTCCAGAATTCCATGACTATAATGCAGGTAGAGAGATAACAGTGAAACTATGATCAAAACAGTCATTCTCCTACATTCTCTAATTGTGTTAACTTCTTGTAAATTAAATAATGGTGAAGTTTAATTCACAACAATTCATCAGTTTGCTGAGGACCCCCTGGGACCCCCTCAAGGACCCCTGGTGGTCCCCGGACCCCACTCAGAGAACCACTGCCCTGGACAAGACATACACTAGTCACCTCAGCGCACTGAAAATATGCACACATACGCTCAGCCAATCAGGATGAGCCTAGTCAACTCTGCGAGGCCTCACCCTATATAAGGCGAGCAGCTCATTACTCAGCATCCACTTTTCATCAGTACTCTGACGAACAACGTTGCCTTGGATGCCATTGATTGATAAAATACTGTCCAACATGCCCCAGTCTGGTCGCTGCTGTGGAATGCTTCGATTGCCTTGGCCTGAACAAGCTGCAGATGGGGTAGCTGACCTGGCGGAGTGCATTGACTGGTGGGCTCTGTCTTTTGTGCGGTGCCAGCAATAATGGAAGCACTTCCAGTGTTACCAGTGTTCTCCCGAGATCCAGCTCCGCTGCACCGACGGTGAGGCAGAATGTGGTGGCGGCTCTCCCGATCCCTGCCCCTCTGCCCCGGTCACAGATCCACTAGCATTGGCTTGCCCCCACCCGGATATGGTGGATGAACCCATCCCACAGACGCGGCCGATACAAGGCCGATTTTTGGCGCCCCCATGCTGGATGAAACTTGGAAGTGTGTGGAGGCATCGTGGCTTCTGTCTCCGGCTTCTCCGACTACACCAGAGTGAAAAGGAAATAGGACGTTTTGCGTCATGGCATCCTCCACTGGACGACATGCTGGCTGCCCACTTTTCACCTGGTTCTGCTGGCTGGTCGGGAAGCAGGAAGCCTGCTCCCCCTGCTAAAATTTTCTACCTGGCAGGCCCAGACGGCAACGGCAGCAAACAACCTGTTGGGTGTGTTCCTGTCGCAGCTACCAACAAGCAAGACCACAAGAGTTGTATCTGGTGTCCCGCTTACTGGGACAGATGAACAACCTCACCAGACTGATGGCAAAGAGGGCCGAGGTTGTATATAAAAGCTTTATAGCCTCCACGCTTTATAGCCTCCACTCACAAATAGCGGAGCCACTTTGTTTTGACAGAATGGATGGACAGGATGCTTAGATTGGGTTATGCACTCCAGTTTCGTAGCATCCCACCTCGTTCACAGGAATGAGAGAGTCTGTCATGACCTTGCCAGAGGACGTGGACACCCTGTTCAGGGAAGTCCAGGAACTGTTACAGAAAGACGCTATTCCTGTAGTTCCTCAGCAGGACAGGAAAGTGGTCTGTACTCTGGATCTCCGCTCACTCAACGTGTACATCACACAGAGGACATTCCGAATTCCGAATGTGCACAGCAGACTACCATTGGCTATTCCCTAGTCCCCCGTATCTTTTCCACTTGTGTGGATACAGCACTTCAATCGCTGTGCCGTCGGGAATACGGGTCTCTTTATATCTAGATGACCTAATCCTCATGGCCTGGTCCAAAGAATGGGCCATGTCTCACATGATCCAATTGGTGCAGGACCCTAGGACATTAGGCTTTGCGGTCAACTGGAAGAACAGCGTACCTCAACCGTGCCAGCAGACACTGTTTTTGGGCCTGCAGCTTGACTCGTCCAGCCTGAGAGCTTGTCTGTCAGAACTCAGACAGACAGCTATTGCGGAGTCAGTTCAATGGTGCAGCATGACAGGTTCATGACAGTACTTACTGTAATGCACCTTCTTGGTCTCTTCTCAGCAGCTCACCATTTGGTTCCAATGGTGCTGCACATGAGACGCCTGTAGAGGTGGTTTGCCAGACTGAGTTCGGACCCACGATGGCACAAACAACACCTGGTGACCATACCCCAAATAGCCAGAAGCGACCTGGACTACTGGCTACAAGGCAAGAAAATGCAGGAAATGGTGTGGGGACATTGATCCATTGACTAGCTCAATTGGTCTCTTTCCTCCAGCTCCTACTGAAGAGACTGGCACTTTCTACCATTAAGGTTTATGCGTCAGCGATGAGGGGCTTGGAGAGAGGTCGGTTTTTGGCCACCCTCTCCTGAAACGTTAGGAGGGGGCTAGGAGGAAACACCCGGTGATGCATTCCGCTGCCACCCAGTTGGAGTTGCCCGTGGTCCTCGAGGTCCTTTCAAGCCCACTGGGCAGACCTCTGATAAGTTGTTGTCAGTCAAGGTCACGTTGCTGCTTGCTTTGACTTCGGCTAAGAGGGTGTGTGATTTGTGTGCTCTTTTGGTCCACCCCAGCTGTATGCTGATACTTGGATACCTGAGTGGCGCCACAGACTCAGAGAATCCATCCTTGTGCCTAAGAACATTAGGAGTAAATTTAGGTCTCGGATGATTCAGCTGGATGCATTTTATCCCACTTCTCATGAAGGGGAGAGGATGGAGAGGTTGCATTGCTTATGTCCAGTAAATGCATTGGCATGTTATGTGGAATGTGCAGGTGCACACAACAGTTGTTTGTGTGCTATGCACACAGGGTGGCTGGCAAGCCCCTGTGAAAATAGGGGCTGGCCCATTGGCTCTGCGACGGCATTTCTCAGGCGTATGCGTTGGAGGGAGCCTCCCACAGCCACACGTTCTATAAGGAGTGTGGCTGTGGTTGACACCCTGTCCATTTATCAGATTTTATCTGTTGGATGTGTCTGGGTCTCTCAGGGTCAGTGTTCAGGACAAGGAACTGGAACCCAAGACCTGTGAGTGAGAGACCTGTTGTGCTGAAGTCTTAACATACTGGGGCACTGTTGAGACCATCCCCGAGTCGTCCGGCGCTAGGTGACTCAAGTGCTAACACGTAGGAGTGTAGTGTTGGTCCGCCCCCCCTGGCTGACCAAGGTGTTTACAGTCAATTCAGGCTGGTGATACAGTATGTTGTTAACGTGTTGGTGCAGGGAAGGGATTGAAGTCATCAGACTTAGTCCCCTAAGCCAATAGAGCTCTGAATCTTAAAATTGTTTGGGAAATTGTCTGAAGAGTAGTCTGTGGCATTATAAGTAGAAGGCCTGAGGCATGTGCTATGGCCAGTTCACGATACAATGACAGCTCCATCACATTACTCATTTTCAGTGCGCTGAGGTGACTAGATGAGTGGTTGAGCAAATAAAGCCCCGTTAGAGGGCGAAGCCTGTGTGAAATAGAACAGGGTTGTTTAGTGTATGTCTTGTCCAAAGCAGTGGTTCTCCGAGTGGGGTCCGGGGACCACCAGGTGTCCTTGAGGGCGTTCCAAAAAATCATATCTAGCAATTAAAATATTCTCAGCTTTGGGTCCGAGAGACAAAAGGTTGAGAATCACTAGTCCAGAGCACATTAAGACAAATTCCTAGCAACCTCTTGGTGAAATGGCAGTAAATTATTGAACATTGAAATTCTTTAGGGAATTGTCTGAAGAGTAGTATGTGTCATTAAATAGAAGGCCTATGTGCTATGGCCAGTTCACAATACAATCATTCACAATTCACAATATTACTCACAATCAAGAACGTAAGATTTCCCTCGAGAAGTCATTCTTCTACTTTAAGACCCAAAATCACCCCTCACGATGGGATAGTATGGGTAGATTATACCTTTTCTGAATCCTTACAGTCCTGTGAGTATTCCAGTTTTTGATGTTTGTGTCTGTGATGTTCCTAGATGTCACAGTGCTCAAATAAAGACTATAGTTTAGGCGAAAATGGTGGAAAAATGAATGTCATTGACACTTTGAAGAGCCCATGTGACCTCTTTATTTGTCAGACAGACTCACAAGTGGGCTTGAATGAAAGCTAAGAAGCTACCCTTTAAAATGATATCAAACATATTCTCATAAAACCTGACTAAAGGTCCTGAAAATGAGCCTAAATTAAGATATGTATCAGTGCCTGCAACCCAATTTATTGTAGGGGGTGGTTAACTTCATGAGCTGATTACTGTGACAAAGCTACCATTCAGCAATGGTTATCATACCAAAATATCATCTATGGACATGTACCTTTTCAAAATTTTTAACTAGATTTTGCCACCTTGAGTGGTACCGACAAGTGAAATTTTGGGCTTTGGCCCATGGACTAAAGAGGTTTGTCACATGTTCATCTGGACTTGGTGAGAAGGTGAGAGTGATTTTCTCCACCTTGTGTTCTACTTGAAGCAAACTCTCATCTCCCTTTCAGTTTTCTCGTTCAGCCGCTGTGTGAGCCCAAAGCGTGTGCCCACACTAACCCTAACCCTAGCCCACACTAACCCTAACCCTAACCCTAACCCTAACCCTAACCCTAACCTAACCCTAACCCTAACCCATGGCCCCCTCGTGGGCCGTGAAGGTACTGCAGGTGGGCCGCGAGGTCATTTACAATAAATTAATAAAAAGTTTTTAATTTTCATTAAGTTTGAAATTACCATAAATTATTTATGATTAAATATTTGCATTAAAAAAGTAATCAGAACTAATAAAACAAAGCCATGGGATTTAAATTACGTATTATTCTTAATTTATCTGACCTACTTTTGATCCGGCCGGAACGTATCTTATATCTCATCAATGGCGGGGAATTGTAATTGAGCGAATACCTCATCATTGGTGGGGGAACCCTAACCCTAACCCAACCTCCACAAGTGAATCATCAGAAGAGCAAAATGAATCCGTAAAAACAAAAAGAAAGACTCGTAGAAAGTACTCAAGTGTATGGAGGCCCATTTCTGCCAGTGTGATGAAAAAAAAAAAAGATCCTGTAAGTCATTATAATGAGAAACTTTCTCAAAACAATGACTTAGTATCTCAAAATAATGAACTCATTATTTTGAGAAAGTTTCTCATTATTTTGAGAAAGTTTCTCATTATTTTGCGATACTAAGGCATTATTTTGCGATACTAACTCATTATTTTGCGATACTAACTCATTATTTTGAGATACTAACTCATTATTTTGAGAAAATTTCTCATTATTTTGAGAACGTTTCTCATTATTTTGAGATACTAACTCATTATTTTGAAAATGTTTCTCATTATTTTGAGAACGTTTCTCATTATTTTGCGAACGTTTCTCATTATTTTGAGATACTAACTCAATATTTTTAGAAAGTTTCCCATTATTTTGAGATACTAAGGCATTATTTTGAGATACTAACTCATTATTTTGAGAAAGTTTCTCATTATTTTGAGAACGTTTCTCATTATTTTGAGATACTAACTCATTAATTTGAGATACTAACTCATTATTTTGAGAACGTTTCATTATTTTGAGATATTAACTCATTATTTTGCGAACGTTTCTCATTATTTTGAGATACTAAGTCATTATTTTGAGAACGTTTCATTATTTTGAGATACTAACTCATTATTTTGCGAACGTTTCTCATTATTTTGAGATACTAACTCATTATTTTGAGATACTAACTCAATATTTTGAGAAAGTTTCCCATTATTTTGAGATACTAAGGCATTATTTTGAGATACTAACTCATTATTTTGAGATACTAACTCATTATTTTGAGAAAGTTTCTCATTATTTTGAGAAAGTTTCTCATTATTTTGAGATAGTAACTCATTATTTTGAGAAAGTTTCTCATTATTTTGAGATACTAACTCATTATTTTGAGAAAGTTTCTCATTATTTTGAGAAAGTTTCTCATTATTTTGAGATACTAACTCATTATTTTGAGAAAGTTAGTCTTGTGTGTTGATCAGAGTTGTGATTAAAGGGTTGGGTGGGCCGCGGAAGATTTTCAGATTTCAAATTGGGCCGCGGCATTCTTAAGTTTGGGAACGGCTGCTGTACAGCATCAATCTGAAGTTCCCACTCAGGATGTCTGGCTGCGGATCGGAGAGTTTGCCGCCCCCTGGTGGACGAGACGGGCTGCAGGAGGCCGGCATGGGAGCAGACAGCCTGGCGGGCTGGAGGTCACGGCACTGACCGGACGCCGCCTTCACACTGTGGCGGCGTGCGGTAGACGGCAAACCGGAGCGCCTGATCTTCTCGTCTCGTCTTCAGATGAAGACAAAAGAGAGAGTGAATAAGCAG
>NW_027281934.1:0-7500 GCF_046629955.1 Centroberyx affinis | reverse complement strand
ATGCCTATTCTGCAGCACGGCCTTTGAAGGATAAGTTCCGAGATTTTGGACCCATATATGATCAAGCGGTCGGTCTCCGTATCGTTTTCACAAACGGCTTTTTTGGAGATACTTTGACAAACAGTTTGGACTCATTGTTGCAGCAAGAGGCAGCGGAGCTTCAACTGACAGCTGACTGGAGACAAGACTGTCTGTGGGTCCAACAGCTACAGACAATACTGTCTGTGGGTCCAACAGCTACAGACAATACTGTCTGTGGGTCCAACAGCTACAGGAGGAGGAGAGGAGTTATATAGAGGAACAAAATCCTTTAATGATAGAAAACATTCAACATAAGGTTAGAGTGTTATGAATGAAATGAGCTCTATTGAACATTAGCATCTACATGACACGTCGCATTATGAACCAAAGCCCAACTTATTGATAAGCCTCACTCTCCTCACTGGATGCAAACCTGAAGCCTGACCACTACTACATTCAACTTGACCAGTTTTACTTCATCATGTAAAACCCAGCAGTGTAGATTATTTAATAATTGTCCAGCCTGTAGAGATACTGCTGCCCATTCAAATGCTTCTATGGTTCCTCAGTTGTAAGCTGCATTCATTCGTCCTGTGTCTGTGTGCTTAAGCTAACAGAAGTTACGTTATCTCCAACGCCAAACTGTCTTACAACACCAGAACACTACCAGTACCTCCAGACCTGAGTACACCAGCTGGCCACAGACAGGGAGGCTACCTTTAGCTATTCAAATACTGTTTGAATTGTTACCAAGGGCTCCAAGTGACTCGGCACACTCCGTTACTGAGCATGAGAGTGATCAGGGATGCAGTGGAGGGTAAACCCACCGAAACTGACTTCACACTCCTTTTTATTTTCAGGCTTTGTGTTTTTAGGCAGATCTCAATCTATATGATGTAAATTCAGTCAGCCGTATAAAACTGATGTTATATGAAGCCATGGTCTTATAAGAAAAAAAATATATATATTGCTTTTCTGAAAGTGTAACTGATTTTTGTTTAGAAAGGTGTGATACCTTATGTTGATCTCTGACTGCAGATTTTATTTAGCTCTACTGAGCGACCATCGCTGTCTGTAAAGCAACAGAGACGAGCCGCCGCCAAGTGCTGCTGACATCACCAAGGTGCCACTGATCCCAGTAAAGAGCTTCTGCACAACATATCAACATACAGTATATCGTCAACATGCGTACGAATAACAAACAGGATAAAACAAGAAAGACCGCCAACTAGCTCCCTGGCTACAAGAGTTACCAGAGCAACCGGTTAATCGTGTCTAGCTGTGCATTATGGGAATTATCAGCACAGTGCCAGGCAGCTGCCAGTATGGAAGGTGTGGACGTGGAGGTGTAGCACCATAACATGGTGCTCAGCCAACGTTCCCAAAGTAAATAAAGATTAAGAGTAGCAGCTGGTTTTGTATTTGCATCACTGCTCAGGCAGTCTGCCTGACCTGCCTGAAATTTAGTGAAATGAACCCGATACCTTCAAATGCAAATGAAATGCTCCAGCAGGAAAGGATCAGGAGGAGACAGGACAGGAAACAGGAAGTAGTTTGTCAGGATGAGTCAGGGTGTGGAGGTCGGAGGTCGGAGGTCAGGGGGGCGGATGGTTCAACTCCCAACTCATGACAACAAGTTTTGGTTTACTGAACCGTGAGCAAAACCTGAAGCTAACCTGAAGCTAACCTGAAGCTAACCTGAAGCTAACCTGAAGCTAACCTGAAGCTAACTGTTTCAGCTGCTAAACTGAAGTGTTAGCTAACCTTCTCATGTGACCAACAGGTGGAAATGTCCAGAACAATTCCTGCTGCTGCAGAAACCTTTACTGGAGGAACCTGATCTGAACCGTACTCTTGATCTGAACTGGATTCCTGATCTGAACCGTATTCTTGATCTGAACTGGATTCCTGATCTGAACTGGATTCCTGATCTGGAAAAGTACTAATATATAACCTTTGACCCATATTTACATCTGAAGTGCCTAAAACTCAAGAATACTGAATCTGCTTCTCCATGTAAAGATTAAACTCCAGAGTAACATCTTATAATGTTGAAGCAGATTCAGTATTCTTGAGTTTTAAGTAGATATGGGTCAACGGTTACATATTGTCTTTCTTTTTTGCAGTTCAGTTTAACCGGGTGAACCCCCAGAGGCCGTCAGGTCCGCCTCCCTTCTCTCCTCTGACCATACAAGGTGAAGATCTCCCTCTCCACCTCCGCCAGACCAAAAACTTACAGAAATCATTTGCCTGTCAGGTGGGGGGGGCTTATCAGCTTCCTATAAAGCAGCTGGCTCTGTTGTGTTGAGGCTAGAGATCAGAGGCTTCGTCCAAGACTGCGACCTGCCGACCGATCCACCTGAGGACCGATCCACCTGAGGACCGATCCACCTGCCGACCGATCCGCCTGCCGACCGATCCACCTGAGGACCGATCCACCTGCCGACCGATCCACCTGCCGACCGATCCACCTGCCGACCGATCCACCTGAGGACCGATCCACCTGCCGACCGATCCACCTGAGGACCGATCCACCTGCCGACCGATCCGCCTGCCGACCGATCCACCTGAGGACCGATCCACCTGCCGACCGATCCACCTGCCGACCGATCCACCTGAGGACCGATCCACCTGCCGACCGATCCACCTGAGGACCGATCCACCTGCCGACCGATCCACCTGAGGACCGATCCACCTGCCGACCGATCCACCTGAGGACCGATCCACCTGAGGACCGATCCACCTGCCGACCGATCCACCTGCCGACCAGCCAAACCCGAACCTTCTCCACCCTCCGGCCTACTGTCCGACCTTCTCTCCACGCCTGTCCATCAACTCTGTCCACTGACCAGGCTTACAGACGGTAGGTCAGTTGTCTTTATGTTCGGTGGCCATGGTAAATACGATGAATTCAATCCTGAGATCAGAGAAGTACATCGCCTAGGACAACATGAGCTCATAAAAAGTCATGAAATGAGCACAAACTCTGATAATTCAATATTGTCGTTTATCGTCTTTCAGTGGAATCATATTGTGATGATATGGTGATTTTAGAATATCGTGAGCAATTCTGCTGTCTAAACTGATAACAACAAGCAAGTTTTATTTAAAATCTCAAAATGATTGGTATGGAATGAATGGTAGGAATATTATTTGAAACTTTTGTTTGACATCACATCTAACATTACCATTCGGTTCAATGGGATGAACATTAATTTGGTTATTTAACATGTGATTGTATGTTGATGTGTTTGCATATGTGAGCCGTATTATGAAATATATCGATATCGAAAAAAATCCTTGTGATATTGATTTCAACCATATCGCCCAGCCCTAATAAAAACAATATCACGCTCTGTTATACTGTATATCAGCATGATGTGATTATCTACGACCGAGTCACAGCTGTGCTGATATACAGTACAACAGCACGACCTCCAGTGTGATATTGCTTAATAATAATATAATAGAGGATTAATCACTAAGATAAGTTTTGTTGTGATGAGGGGTAGAAAGAAGAGGAAGACAATGAGACAGAAGACAAGAAATAGAGATGGAAAGGGAGGTGATGGAAGCAAATATAACAGATGAGTTAAGGGATGCAACACCGCATTGCTGCACCACTAAGACACAGAGATTATTCCACAGACTGTTTGACACTGTAGCTGCCACTTTTTTCCTTTTGAGCACCTGCCTCTCTCTGCACGCCCTGCATATCTGCATATCTGTGTACAGCAGCCTTACACCGGCCGCCAAGCCTTTCCTGCAACTTATAGAGAAATTATTCAATTCAAACCCATTTATTTCACTTGTCCAGTCGGACAACTAGAGATAATGTTAACTTGTCCGAACAAAATTTCCACCTGTCCCAGACAAGCGGACAAGTGTTAATGTCGAGCCCAGTGAAACACTGCATTAAAATACAGAAGCACAAATATGGGACGGATTATTGCATTTAGCAGTTGTTTGGAAACAAGTCACACATAGTGATGGAATATTAAACATTGACAGACACATGTAGAGTGATATGTGGAGTCTAATGTCGGCCATGTTCAGTATCTGGCTCTGTACATGACCTCCTGCTGTCCTGTACCATGACTGTCTGTCTGTACTGTGTGTCAGTTGTCAGGAACTAACTGCTGTCCATTTATTGTACTTGGTGTTTAAAGTGTGATTGTCATGTTGTGTGTTGTGTTTTCAGTCATGGCGTCTCCAGGTCTGCTGTTCCTCCTGCTGTTGTCCTCCTCCCTCTTTCTCTCCATCATGGCCGTCAGTCATCAGCCTCGTGGACTGAGCCAACCGGAGAAATCCACAGCAGAGAAAGCAAATAAAGCCACTGAAGACCTTAAAATGGTTAGCAAGTGGTTTTCTAAGACTGTCGATATGATCAAAACTGGAGGCGTCCCGTTCCTCAGGCTGATACCTGTTCACGGGCCGGCCATTGCTGCCGCTGTCAGCGCCTTACTGATGGTAGTCCCGACAACAAACCCCCTGTTAGACACTCTCAAAACAGAATTTCAAAATCTTAATCTTAAACTTGATACCTTTCGTGTAGATATTAAATATGATACCTGGGCAGCTTCCGCATACAGCAAGCCAGAGAACAATATTAACAACGGCTGGATTAAATTCGATGAGCTACTGAGTAGCATTCAAAAGATCAATGATGCAAAGAAGAAGCAGGAGCAGATAGACGAATTCCTCAAATCCTACGAGAAGTATGAAGACAGCACTTTGAGCTTGTACCAATTCCTGACAGCTGAACCAATATCTATCACAGAAAACTTTGGAGGACTACTGTCTGATAAATTAAAATGTCATGAAAAGGACGTCGATAAATATTTTTTGTATGTAACTCAACTTATGTGGAAGGGCATGGTGCTTAATGAAATCTATTATGGTCTCCAACACTTTGACAGCACCACTAAGCTTGAGGCTGCAGCTGATCGCGCGTACGAATCTGGCTTGGCTTTGGTCAAGGTGCAGCAGCGCTGCATTTCTGACAGTGCTGATTACATAAAAAAAGATGTTGAAGGGCTCATTGATGAGAAGAAAAATCATAAAGAACTCGCCAAGAGCATCAGGGTTTTTCTGGCAGAAACGTATGACAGGTATGACTGGATGGTTGTTGCATTTACAACCAAAAACTCAGAGTATAATGTTCTAAAAGAATTTAACAGACATTACTTGTCAGGATTTACTATGGTGGAGAAAGGAAAAGTAACCGTGGCTGTAGCCAAACAGATTAAAGGGACTCACACCAAGGCAGCTGTCGTTAGAGAAGCGATTGTTAAATGCTTTACGACATCGCTAATATCGTGTATTGAGGTAGGAGACATACTTTCTAAATGTACGACAACCGTTGAAGGAAAGAAGCTGTCCCAGACGTACACAGCGCTTCACGCCTATCGGTTCAACAGTCAAACCGCCCGCGATGCCAAGAACGTAGACGACCAGGACGTCCCAGAAGGCTACTCTGACCCCGAAGACTCTACAACCCCTTACATCTATAAAGGGGAGTGTTCAACCTTCGCAAACTACATCATCTTGATTAAAAGTGATGAAGAGATTAAGAATGTGAATCCGTGTGACAAACTGAAATGTGGGGAACATGGTAAATGTGACGTTATAAAAGGCACCTATGTAGCAATGTGTGAGTGTGATAAGACACACTATGGTGAGCTCTGTGAGGAGAGCATGGAGGATTACAAGAGAAACATGAAGGCTGACAAGGACCTGCAGCTTTAGTCCTCAGGTGCTGCTCAGCGGCGGCTCAGCAGCCCTGCTTAAGGTGATTTGTTTGTATAAAGGCCCATTCACATCTTCCATAATAACTATAAAGATAACTTTAATCTATAACAATATATTACAGCTCAAGCATTCACACTCACATGCTCCGCCCCCTTCCTTCTTAGAACTTTCATTTGATTGGATGGAAATGTTTTATCGTTGCGTCTGCATCCAAATATCAGACCAAAAATACGGCTGTTGTTATCGTTTTGGATGTTCTTACTGTTGTAGTGAGAACAGAGAACAATTCATATCTTTTTATAGATATAATTATCTTTATCGTTATCATTCTAGGTGAGAATGGGCCTTGAAGTCTCTCCTCTGATACGGACTCATGAAGTTTTGTGAAACGAGCACGAAACTGCAAACTCCCTCCATGCAGGACAAGGGTCACCATTACTGCAGGAACCTGATCTGAACTGGTTCCTGATCTGAACTGGACTCCAGATCAGGAGTCCAGTTCAGATCAGGAGTCCAGATCAGATCAGGAATCCAGATCAGATCTGATCTGGACTCCTGTCAGAAACATGGAGGCGGAGCTTCAGAGTTCAGGCTCATTTCACAGAGTTTCATCAGACTGAATAATCAGACGAGCTTCATTATTTCTGCTGCTGTACCAACTGATGATCTAACTGCCAGAAAATATATTAACATGTCAAAATGTCATAAAACCTGATATTGTATTATTTTTCATGATATTATAACATTATTACTCATAATGATCATATTATAAGGGCTGTAACAACATCAATCTGAAGATGTTATCATGTTATTTATTACATGAACAGGTTTTATTATGTGTTTGACCCGTTTAGAGGGACGTGATGTCACAGTTCCACGTGTTATTTCATTATCTGGCAGTTATTTTCTTTATTTTCTTTATTTTCTTTATTTTCTTTTCTCATCAGTTGCTGCAGAGCGACTTCAGCTGTAACTGCTAAGCAGAGCGAGCCTCTGTCCACTGGAGCAGACAGGAGGGTCACATCTGATTCACATTTCATTTGATAAAACTTTATTGATCTCTGCGGGGAAACTGGGCTGTTCCAGCAGAAAAAAGTCCTCATATACCGTAAATTAATAACAGAAAATAAATTAGAATAGAGATGGAGGTATTAAATATAACACAACCATCAATTACAACAGCAGAACATAAAATGTAGAAATATATGAACGAAATGTGTGAAAATATATGAACTGCAGCGTTAAAATAACAGCAGCAACAAACTGAGACAAACCAAATGAATTCAAAATATGCATGAGATGAAAATGTACCAAAAATATGAATTGTATTGACTGACTTCCTGTATTGTTTGACTCCCTGTGGTGACATCAGCACTTCCTATACAACCTGTGGTGATGTCATTATGACCCGTGGTGACATCACTTCCTGTCTGTCCAGGATGATCTCGGACAGAAAGTTTAAACCAATGAAACGCTTTCCTGCCTCCAGCTTCTGTCCTGATTTTCTGACTTGCTAAAATCAATAAAATTTCAATTTTAATTTTATTGGTCGGTGTCTTTGTTTCTTTAATGCAGATGATCTAAAATGTAACTAAGTGTTTTAAATATTTGAACATTTTAACAATAATAATAATAATCAATCCAATTAATTATAATAATAATAGTTATTATCGTTGTTACTAATATTAGCATTGCTATATCATATTAATTAAAATGAATAAAAATAGA
>NW_027281933.1:182500-321039 GCF_046629955.1 Centroberyx affinis | reverse complement strand
CTTATGTTTATATGTTTAGATGATTGTTCCTATGCACTTGGCTGCAAGGAGAATTTCCCCTCATGGCCAATAAATCTGAACTGAACTGAATAGCCTCCATGTAGAATAACAACTGCTCGATCAGAAATATAGTTGCTGCCTGAGGTAGGAAGTGGTTACCCAGGTGCATATTGCTGAAAATACCATAAATAAGCCATGCCTTATATCATAGTCACTTATAGTCACTGTGTAAGAAAGAAAGGATTATTGCTCGGCTCTAAAGCGCAGGCCCAGCAGCTCGTGTAATAGCATGAACATCTGGCCTGGATGAGGGACAAAGCTAGCCAGCAGCCTGTCTGCAAGAATGCACCCGAGGCAGAGGCAGCCACCAGGTGAACGACCTGCTATCGATCAACAAACACACACAGCGGCTGACCAGCGACCACCTCCGCCACACTGAAGACGACACAGCTTGTCAATGCGTTATTTAACCAGTTCCAGCTGGCGTTCAGCCACCCGCAGCTTGCTGAATGTAACACGTATCGCAATAGCAGATTCGTAACGGTCACAAATGATGATCACTCACCAACGTCTGGAAACAGCCGAAATCCGAGAAAAAAAAACAGATAACCCAGATCAAAAGGGTTGACTCCAGCAGCTGCCCGATCAAAACAGACACCTCGGTGTTTTCTCTCATGTGAAGAATGTACCGGCGGAGATCACAATGATGATTTCTACGTGATTTGACGTTTTAAAAAAACACATAATTACACAACACTCCGGCGCTGGCCGCCGATGCAAAGTTCCACCGTGTGAAGTCGAGCCGTATCTGTCGTGCAGAATGTGAACGCGGCGGAGGGAGAGAAAGCTGGACGCTGATTGGTCGGTCGTCGGGTCTGAATTCCAAACCACATCTGCATTGCCGATTTCTATTGGCGGGCGGTGTTAAAGGGCAATTCCACCGCAATTAATACGTGGTTTTACAGTCACCCTCAAAGCTAAAATTACTTGTTCTTATCGATTAGTATGCTCTCACTAGACCCACAGGGGAAATTAATAACAATCGGGGATTTAGTGGAGGCTAAACATGCCCAAACTATTTTTTCCCACCTTATATATAGTACAGTTTACTAACCTTTTTCTCTGAGAGAGAACCTTTTTAGGCTTAGGACATAGATCTTTATGAGGTTCATTTATAGATGAGATACTAAATACTGTTAACCTGGTTTTAATTATATGAAGATATGGTATTTTAAGGAAATAAAAACATAAATTAATGCTTTTCTGAAAATATAATTGATTTTTGTTTAATCTGGTGGTTTGTCTTTTGCTGATCACTGACTTGAGAGTTTACCCACCTTCTTATTTACAACTACATCACTGACCACTATAGGCCTAATTACAAAGTGATAATAATAACTTTTTTTTGTAAAACAGGCTGGATGTGTTCTGCAAGGTCAAGACAGTACAGACAATACATCTATCCAAAGGTCTACTATGTTACAGTAGGCTTATATAATATAGGCTATTACTCTACTGTATTTTATTTCACACCAGTTCTTCTCTCTCACACACACAAATACACACATATCCTCCTCTTGCTTTGATTCTAGTAAGATTGAGGACAGTATTTGGCTACTGATGAAATTACATAAAATGTGTTTATGTAATTCCATATCTATATGTGTGGGTGCATGACTTGGTGTGTGTATTAATGTGTGGATGGTTGGTCAGTCAGTGGTTTCTATGGCATCATATTCTATCATTTCTGTAATTTTCAGTAGGGGAGGTGCAGGGCGTTTTAGTTTTTATGAGTTTTGTGTGATGGTGTGTCCATAATCTGTTCACATACTGCAAACTCAGCTGATAGCCTGGGTTCACCTGGGGCTCCTGGAGGTACAGGTACAAAATCAGTGTCCATTGTTTGCTAAAATACTTCAGTAGGATGTGAACATGTCAAAAGGAAAATAGCGCTTCACATCAGTTAAACAGTCGCATTCAGCATGATTGAACAAAGTGTGCTGTTCTGTTCTCTTCTGGAGAGGGGAAGGGGTGTTTGTTGGGCAGACAGACAGTAAGAATAGGAAACTGGTGAGAAACTAACAGGAAACCAAATGCAGAAAGGTGCATGAGTCTAACCAGCACATCCTTCCTCCTCCACTTCACAACATCCCAACACTGAAACTTTGAGTTGATCCTGTGAATCATCTGCAGCCTATTTGTCATTAGTTTTGTATCCTGTGTAAGACCTGAGTGGTCATACAGGCCTGACCACTGTGAAAAATGGTTTATGTTGAATTAAATTTAATGGAGTGCGATGATATTTCAAGCTGTTTGTCAGGATTTAGCCCGAATCCAAAGAAGCTAATTACTATTAACTACCAATAATGTAATAAGCACTAGTCTATTTACCAGAGGGTTAGGGTTTTTCAAGTATTTCTTATTATAGGTTTGTGAGCTACTCCATGTCCACTTCATGATGGTCTAACACGGTGGATGTATGTTTATTATTTATTTATTGCCACAGTGCGTTAGAGGCATCAGTGCTTTTCTGTCTTTCTGTTGCATTTAAAGCACAATGGCCTGGAGAATGCAGAGGTGCATTGAAGGAGAGTTTTCTTTTCTCCTTGGTGCAGCTGAACGCAACATCGCCATCTCTGATTCTGAAAGCACAGGTCTGATTTAACACCAGCTACAGTAAACCTATAAACCAGTAGTTCCTACTTTATATGCTCTTTTTTAACACTTAACACCATTTAGACTAACATTTGGGAAGCCTGTAGCCTTATCGAAAATAAATGTTGTTGTGTAAATTACTCTGCCTGCCATCTCACTGTAGTATCCAGCAGTAGCAGACACATTCCAGCATTTTTGTTTATTTTCTCACAGGAGGAAAATGTGTCACCTGTAGCAATGAATGTGAGACAACTACCACCTCTTGGTTCCTCTCTGTCATTACATATCCACCCTAATAATACCATCTAACCTTCTGGTAGTGTGGTACCAAGTGGACGCAGATTTAATTGTACGACTGACTAAATGTACAGGTTGTGAAATCATACAGCAGCAAAAACCGTTATTTCTATCTACACTGGCTGAAACTGACAAACTAACATTAACACAGAAACCAAAAATAAACCGCATTAAAAGCTGACATTGCTTTTTTAAACCCAAAAAAGAGCAATTGTGGTTCCCCATCCCAAAACTTATGCTTCTGAAACTGGATGTAGGTACACATACAGGCACAGTTAATCAACTTCAAACAGGCTTCTTTAATCTCTAGTCTATGCAAAAATCAAACTATGCAACTCAGGTCCAGTCTGAGTCACAAGCAGTCATGTTGAAATTATGAAACTGAAATTAGCACTTGCATGGACAGCTTAATGTTGCTTAACTGTATTGGCATAAACCTATTACAGCTCCAAACTCCTTTTTTTACTTCTCACTGGTTTATGATGTCCTGTAGATTTTGATGAACACAACTGAAATAATCTTTTGATCTTCCTCCATTCATTGAATTTAATCACCTTAATGTTCATTTCATGGAGAGAAGAAATTATGTAATCCAGAGGTCCAGAGGTAATGAGGTCTATCCATCCATTGCTTTCTTTCAAAGTCATAGTTCCCATCTGCAGCCACTGCCAGGCAGCCATTTATCATCCGTCCTGAAAGCATTTGGTTCAACTCAAACAGTAATGCAACATGGCACAAGTAAAAGCAACGCATCCGTTCATATGTTTGACCCCCACTCCAGTTCTCCACCCTCGACTTAAAGGAGTCTTTGGCCCTAGACAGAGCTGGTCGGGTCCGTTTCTGTGTCACGACTGGTCAGTGGCTTCAACCATCTCTGCGTCTGCTGAAGCTGCCGTTTTCTTGCTCTGGGTCACCAGGGAGGATGTCTGCGACCGTCTGGATGAGCTCCTCAATCTGCTCCTCTGACAGCCGCTCCTCACTCTCCTCTACCATCTGAACACAGACAGAAATGCTAAATGAACTAGGGATCCAGTATCTGGTGTCGCAAAGCTTAGAACACTAAAGAACCTGTGACTGTGTTAAAGATATTTATCTGTAAATTGGTCAGCAGTCAAACATTTTTCTCTAGAGGATGAACAACCAGATTATTACTTTGACACAGATTGCTCAAACCCAAATTTGGTGCACATTTTGTTTAGATTTTTTTTTCAGTAAACAGCATAAGTGCATTATTTTAAAGCTGCACTAGGCAACTTTGCACATTGGCCGATTCAAATGGCAGCAAGAGGTAACTGTTTGAAAAGTCTGAAGTTCAATACCCAGAAATCCTGTAACATAACGTCAGTAAACTGTACAGTATGCTCATCTTTACCAACCCAGCTGGTCTGTGATGCTTTATATCAGAGGAGAAAGAAGGGAAGAAAGAGGCAAAAGATCTAACACTGGTGAGTCCAGTTTTCTCTGGACAGAGTGCTGCTCACTGCTGTTTTTCATTTGGGCAAACAGGGGAAAAGTACAGGGTCTCAATTAGTGGGGATGGGACGCTCTTCTCTGTTGCAGCCCCACTTTGTGATTTAGGTGGATAAGGCAGGTGCATTTTTTTTTTATAAAAAATGTTAAGTGCAGCTTTAAGACCCTCTCCTAAAACTCTGATCCTGGTCTTGATGATGGATTAGGTGTCTACAAGCCCCCAATGCTACATGGCCTGGGAGGAACAGCTTTACATGTCCATGTTCCAGTGTGAGTTGCATTTCTTTGACAGCATTAGTAACGTAGCTTCAATGTTTCAGACACCACATCAGTGAGTGGCTTTGACATTCATTTCCCTGTTCATTCAAATTTCCCTATTTTGAATGATGACTGGTTTCTGAGATCATGGAATCAATGGAGCCATGTACAGCCCACAGTGGCAATGCAAAACAAGGTAAAACCCCACCAATACAGGTTGTATGGGCTACCAGAGGTCTCGTTTACCTTTTGTTTGGAATGGTTTATCACATTCAATTGGTCAAACAATAGCACAGAGCAGACCAATCTTACAAGTTGTAACTAATGGAAAAATAAATTACAGATTAATCACTAAGTCTCAGGTATGAGCAAATAAATTATGTGACACTCTGGGTCAACTGGTACAATTCATAGAGCCACCACGGAAATGTACTCACACATACTGAATGAGATGTGGAACAGTGAGATAACAAGTATAATGATAACAATGAATGACAGTGATGGAAAAACACTCACTAGCTGGATCTCCACTGCTGTCTGTGGCCGGTGGTTCAGCAGCTGTAGCTTTTCTGCCCTGATGAAATTGGGGGGAAAAAAGAAAAAAGATTGTGTTATCTTTGTGTGTATATTTGACAGAAAACAGTGTGTATGAGACTTTGTCAGATCTCTCTCACTTGATTATTGTCAACAAACAGAAAGTGTGGAACATGTTATTTTCTTCTGACTACAAGAAGTCCTGCTGGGGCCGGATTCATGAAATATTCTCAAGAGGAAATTTCTTCTTAAATGCCTTATTTTATCTTAACTTCAAACTTAGGAAGAAATTTAAGAAAATATGAATTCACTAAAAAGTATCTTAAGAACTTTCGTAACTTTTTTCTTATTTAAAAAGAAATATAAGAAGAGAATCAAATTATTGGAAAAAAAACAAAAACATTGTAAATTTTATCCTAAATATCTTCTTAACTTTACAAATGGTGGACAGTCTTCTTAAACGCTGAAGGTAACCTCAACTCCTGAGCCTATATTGTAGACCAAACATTGTAATTTAAAAAGGAATTAAGAACACCACATATGTGGTTGTGCCTTGTTTAGCTCTATTGGGCAAAATAGGGGAAAAATACAGGGTCTCAATTAGTGGGGATGGGACGCTCTTCTCAGTTGCAGCCCCACTTTGTGATTTAGGTGGATAAGGCGGGTGCTTTTTTACAAAAAAAAAAAAAAGTTTAGCTCTATTCCCAGAATTGTGTGAAAAATATGATATAACTTTTTTCCACAGTTCTGGGAATACCATACATACTAGCATTTTCAAATTCTTACAACAAACAGGATTTATAAGTAGAATTTAAGGATGCTATTATTTTGTAAAAGTTGGTGGTGGAGGAGAAAAAGAAGAAGAAGAGGAAGAGGAAGGCGAAGAAGAAGATCTCCTCACTTTGTGAGTTTGTGAGGCATCATGGTGGTGAGGAATTCCTTGACTATCTCTGGACTCTGTCGGCTGCAGGGCGTCTTCGACAGGTGCTTCAGCGTCTGTGTGGAATGCAGAGGCAGACTTTTTATCCCATTAAAACGATATTACATTGAAAAGTCCTACATATTTTGTTTTCTTTAAGATATTAAATTGATACTGGACTCTTGATTTGTTCTGACTTAACTTCTACATTTAGACTTGGGACTTGATTCGAGGCTTGTGCTTTCAAGACTCGAGACAGACTTGGGACTCGAGCAAAGTTGACTCTGTTTAAGTCAGAGAAGAGAAGGAGAGGATGTGTCCCAGACCTCGTACATGATGGTGTTGAGGTTCTGCTGCCCGGTGCTGTGCTTGTTCTTCCCGCTGTCCTTCCTCTGCTCCTTCAGGTCGGTCAGGAGTTTGAACACCTGAGAGAAACAGACAGAAAAACACTGAGTGACACAATATTATTTTAATCAAAGACTGGACAGGGCAAAAAGCTAAAGAGATACGAGATTTAAAAAAAAAACACAAGACGTTACCTCGTAGTTACTGAGCATAGCGGCATTTGCATTTTTCCTGAGAAGTAAACAAATGAGAAACAGTTTGTTTATATGGATGACGTGACGTCAAGTTTAAACGTTAAAGTGATGGACCCGGAAGCGCTGTGGTACCGCTAACCGTAATGTTGTTGTTAATAGTTGTAATAAACACTATACATTTCCCGATAGATCATTAAAATGTAACAAAATTTGAAGCACAAATTAGGTGAAATTCTTACACTTCCATTTCGCCTGCTGCTGCTCCACTTTGGTCCGTCACACAAGTGTCCGTGTAGAAAATGTGGACCAGGTCATTGGTTCCGCCAGCGTCACTGGAGAGAAACTATTCACTAGCATTCAGCAGTTCAGTCAGCAAAACCTGACTATGAATTTCAGTAAAAGTTTGAGTCTTTACTGATGTTAGGGCAGTGGTTGCAGTAGTAGGTACTTAGCTCTTTCCTTGGCAAAGATTTGGCTTTCTTGAGGGAGTCGTTGAGAAGAGAAGCCTTGTTTGTCTCTGTTTGAACCTGTTTCTCATGTTAGATGTTTTTTCACTGGACTCTTCATCCTCATCCTCATCCTCATCTTCATCCTCATCCTCATCAGGGCGCTGGCACTGCAGCTCTCCAAGAGGGACACAGACCCCCAAGTCCGATATATGTCATGATTTTTGATGTGATGGAGGGTTTGTAACACAATTGCCTTCGTGGATGTCCATTTTTGAATGTAAAATGTCCAAGGATGTCTGAAATTCCTTTTCTTATATGTTGAACAAATTTAATGCTGCTCCAATAGTTTGTATGTTTTATGCCACAAATAGACTTCACAACCTGTTTGATTTCTGCTCACCCCTTCATCCCGATTAACACTTCTGCTCACCTCTGCTATGCCATCTTGGGATCATCTGATGAGCAAATTTTATTTCATACCGTCACGATGTAATTTTTTTTGTGTTTGTACCTTTGTTGGATAGATTTGATTTCATTATTATTATCCACTACACAATTGTTGGTGAACTTAAAATTTTATCAGGGATTAACATATTGTTCAGGACTTGACTTTTGTTTTGATTTTTATTGTTTATTGGTTTCTAAATAAGCATGCATAACAAATTTGGCAGTTTACTTTGACATGCACACTAATTACTAGCCAAGTATAAGTTCTGTTGTATAGTGATATCAGACTAACTAAACTGATCAACTTTTAAACACAACCAAAACAGAAAAGAGAAATTCTTTAGTTTCAGCTTCACCTCTAAAAATTTATTAGAAACTCATGCTTATGTACATTTATGTTTTTGATGAGAGCAAAAAATACAAACAACATACAAAATCAAACAAAAACCAAATACTGTAAAGATTTGCTTTATTGAATACCAGTTAATCATCATTATTAATTGCTTACTACAGAGTAACATCATTTAAATAGCACAAAGTTTGTTCAAATGTAATAAGGCGATGGTGGGGAGGGTTTTATTTGGTGTGAGACAAGAAAAGAACCGTAGAGCACATTTTTCATGTATGGATCATATCAGTTACTGAACCAAAATGACAACAAAATATCAACAAAAATGAGCATGTAGATACAAGCATATGATTAAAATATGAGTATAGAGAAAACATGTCACATTTTTTACAATTGCCTACCTACAACTAAATATGATTACATAAAAATAGTGAATACAATACATTTTGTATCACATCTATCTTCCACTATCTCTGCATGTAGTAGGTCTTTAACAACAAAAATATAGTTTAAAATGAATAAACATAATCCCTGTTACTGCTCACTGCATTCTTTGTCAGCAGTTCGCTCTGTCACTCTCTCTGGGCACAGTTAATTAATATCCATGGGGGCAGGTTCCTCTCTCTGTGAGAAGAATTCAAAGAATGTCTTCAATCTCTCGTCATTTTGTACCTCCAAGTTGTCAGCTGCATTTTTAAATGCTGTGAGATTCCTGCCATCAACTATTTTCTTCAAATTCTCCATCACTTCTTGGTGTTCTGGATACTCACAAGAGAGGAATTCCCTCAGTACATCAAATCTTCCTGTTTCCACTATTTTGAGGATGATTTGTTCAATGATGAGTGACAAGGGTTGGGCATACTCTATGGTATGCTGGGTCTGGCCTTGCACATTATGGTAGCCATAACCCCCCGTATG
Organism: Centroberyx affinis; assembly: GCF_046629955.1. Taxonomy (NCBI): domain Eukaryota; kingdom Metazoa; phylum Chordata; class Actinopteri; order Beryciformes; family Berycidae; genus Centroberyx; species Centroberyx affinis. The sequence continues at coordinate 312,204 of NW_027281933.1, read as the reverse complement.
CATTGCAACAACGTTGCAGTACTCATCAAAGACAGGTGAGCCAGATGACCAGAAATAAAAACATGTGTCATAACTCAGGACCTGTCTGCTATTAAAGAATGCGTCAGTAACAAGCTGAATGCACTCTTTATTTTCTTCTCTATGCTTCTCTACAGCCTGTTTGCGGTGATCAGGTGGAATAATGAAGCATGGATCTATCTGTTTCACACCACCCCAAGGATGCCCAATGATGCAAATTCCACCGCTTGGACGAACGAATCCAAAGTGTTTTAGCAATCCATCAGGCAAAGCCTGGTCAGGACAAAGCTCCAACAAAGCCCAGTCACACCGATATCCTGGAACATCGGTATGGTACTCAAAGGCAGCAACCTCAGTTTTCACTTGCACTGTCCCACATGAGTCAGTCTCCTCTAGACTTTCAAAAGAGAAAATGACAGTCACGTTCCCCCTAAGTTGCCCTCTTTCTTGGTCATAAATGTTTTCAACTACATGGCCATTTGTGAGGACAAACTTGTCAAATAGGAGAAAGCCACTTCCTTCTGCCCTCCCATTTATTCTCACCTGACAAACAGATTTACTGAGGTCCATCAGTCTCTTAACTCTTTTCACTTCCAAGCAAGTCTGAGTATTCTTTCCATACTCTACACGGAAGAGGTTTTGGACATCTGAAAGCTTAGAGACTTTCTGTTGAGTTTTCATTTGCTTAACCGAGTCTTTAAACCGTGAACGTAGGTGATTCAGCATCTTTTCAGAATTTGGTATTTGATGAAAAGGTGACGTTTCTGGAGTCATACTACTGTTTGGCATTGGTCTCTCCTCTGTTGTCTGGGTGTTCACTGACTCACTTGCTGTCGACTGCTGTGGAGGACCTTGGTTTTCATCAGAGACAGATCTCTGAGATTCATTTAGTAACATGTCAGCATCATCAAGACTACCTGGCTGACTATCTGGTTGACAAGAATTATCAACCAAAATTATCTTGAAACTTTTACCACCAAGATCATCAACAGGATTGGACATTTCAGTGTTGACTTCAGTGCTTAGCTCAGACAGCTCACAGTTTTTTTTTAATATGATTTTGTTTATACGATCATCTCTTTTCAGAGCTTGCTTCACTGTTTCCCCTTTGTATGCATACACAGTAATTTCCTCAACTTCTTTTTTCAGTGCCGTGTTGCTCATGATGATCTTCACTATGTTTTTACCTCCCTTTGTTGCTACATGGAATGTTACTAGCTTGTCAGATGACGATTTTCTTTGGGGTTGAGCAGCTACCCTAACTCGATTTTTAGATCTATTTGCAGGTTTTATGAACATAACTGTAAGAAGTTCTCCTTGCTCAATTAAACAGCATGGGAAGTGTGTACTGATAGCTTTCCTATCTTTTGTGATAACAAGCTCTTTGTTGTTGTTCTTTTGTGCAATTTTTTGAAAATTTGGGCTTGTCCGCAGTGATTCCTCGACAGTCACTGCTTTTTTACAGGTAATGTTTATGGGCTTCTTGTCACCCCAGCGCCATTTAAAGGAATGGGTTTGATGCCCCTCTTCTTCCTGACAATGGAAAACAGACAGTCACATTTAATTCCAATACAACACATTTTATTAAATCTCTCTTACAGTAATACCACACTATAATTTGACCACCTTCTTCATCCAATCCCCAAAATGAGGCCAAATTCAAATGAAAACATATTGGCACAAACTTTCAAAAATTGGTGAAAGATTTGCCCTTTTGTAGTCCTAATAATGGAATCTATATTAAAAATGTCCTGCTATGTATGCTCAGTGAGAAGCTGCTGCCAATTATTATTATTTTTATTATTATTTGAACAATACATAAAAACTTACATGAAAAAGAAAGTAGGTGAAAGACACTAACATTTATTCTGTATTCCTAAAAGAAATGATTGAAAATGATGAATTAAAAAGAAACTAACAAACAAAAAACAAGCAGTTGAATCCTAAATGCTTAAGAAAAATGGCTTTTTTTGTGTATTATATTGTATCTATAACTTTCGTTTACTAACATTGCTATACAATAAAATATGACAAACCTTTGCATGAGTTTGTGAATGGAGAGACTGACTGCTTTCTCCATGCTGGTTGTCTGTCTTTTTCTGGAGTAGAAATGTGAATAGAAATGAGTGAATGAACTTCTGAATAGAAATGTGATGAATAGAGATGTAATAGAAAATGCGTGCACAAGACCTTTGACATTTTGTCATTCATTTTTGCTATTTTGCTAGTAAAGAGTCACACAGCTAGTTGAAATTGCCAAACCCATATCAATCAGTGCTCTCACATGTCAAGATATTGTGGTTGTAGGGAAAATTAATTCCAAATTGCGTTAATTTAAATAAACTGAAAAGTCTATATGATATATATCTATATGATACTGCTGATTGACATAACTAAAGAAAAATATGTTTCGTATGAGAGAAAAATTGTACCTTAAAATAGTGGTCGATTGTGGTTGTCTTCACCTTCTTTTCTTCATCTTTTTTCTTCTTCATTTTGAGGGTGATAATCACAGCTGATGGTCAATAATGCTGACAATAGGTGATGTATCTCTATGGTAAAGACAATGAAAATGGATTATAGGCTGCTGACTTTGCCAGATAAAATGTATACATTTTATCTGTCTTTTCATATATGAGGCCATGTTATGGGTTCCTAGATGAAATTACAAAAATGGCCCCATAAGAAAATGAGGTCACTGTAGTGCACTGCACTGCACTACCAATTTTTGACAAAGAAAGAACTAGAGGCTAGTTTAACTTTTGGTTGACTGAGAGGTGAAAGCAACTTGAGGCATTCCATGAGTGCTGATATACAGTATAACAGCACTGGGACGTTTTACTGTATGTATCACTCCGCATTACAGGTGTTCTAATATAAATAGTTTATGTGTAGTGGAATCCTGAGAGAACTATTTTTCTTGGCGGAGACGGATAAAAGACAATCATAATCTGTTGTCTCAAATTACCATTACTTGATAAATAGTTTGTTTAAAGAACTGTTGTATAAAAGCAACATTACACTCAAGGTCACACTGATATACAGTATAACAACACGACCTTGAGTGTGATATTGCTTAAATAAAATTAGTTAAATTTGCTACTGTAGGACTCCAATAATATTTGGCAAGACACCAATCATTTTAAGCCATCAATCACAAAGAAGGAAAGGACTTATTTTGGACCCCTAAATTTAAGCACTTAAAGGACTTCAAGGGCCTTGTGCAAACCTTGTAACTGGCATCATCCACCTTTTGAAGAGGGCATATATGGGACACGTAGGGCACAGTACTAGAATTTTTTTTTAAATCTAATGATATGCACTACAAGTGAATGGAATAGATGGGAAGAGCATACCGTGCTGACTTTTAAAATCAAACTAACAGAAGTAGCCTACAGTGCCTGAAAGAATGGAAAATAAAGAACAGGCAGAGAAAATCAGACATTTCTGAAGAATAATCATCCAATGGAAGGAGACATTGAAAACACAACATGGTTATAACATTATTTCAATTTTATCTGACCTCAAAGCTGGCCCCACAATAAATTAAAGTGACAATGTAACAGCATTTTGAGAGCATCTTGCTTCCTTAATGTGATGTATTTCCTGTTGAAACAGGATATTGGGTTGGGACATAATGAAGGGAGGGATCATTCAAAAGTGTAAACCAATGGGATATCAGTTAGGGACAAAGGTAGCTTTATTTAATGGGAGCCGCGGGATTGTTCAAAACTCTGTTTTAGTGGTTGGAATTGTTATGTTTGCCATAAGTGTCACCACTAAAGATTTTCCATTTTCCAGGAAGTAAAAGTAATTAGATTTTGATATAGGCTAAGAATACAATATATATTTTAGGGAATTCCAGTGTATGATGGAATTTGAACACGGATGCGTGAATATTTTTGGAGTGAAAATGTAAACATTCACATCTATTTTACAAGTTCTCACACCATATTCTACAAATTCTCACATTGAGTCTACAGGCTCTCGGGTTTTGCAACATAAATACCTTCATAGGCATCAGTACTATATATAGGCTATACTATAATATACTCATATATTTGGTATTGTCCTAAATTAGCTAATATAGACATTTTTTTATTTATCCAAAGTTTATCGGTTCCTGCTCCAACTGACAATTCCACGTTTTTATTCTAGTCCAGCGAATTGAAAATGGGACTTACCGTTTCAGCTTCAGCCCCGATTTGTCCACGGTGTAGGTAGTTGTATTTTCAGGCTTAACCTAGTATGTAATTCAGATGTGGCCTACAGGTTTCCCCACCCACAATATAACAAAGTATAGGACAAACTGTAGGTTACCTTTGATTACGGATGTTGGTGTGGCTTCTTCATCGACGTGTGGGCGTGGTCACCGTGGGGAAACCAACGAGTGGAGGTGTGGCCCCGCCCATTTGGAGGTGCTCCAGGCTGCAGCTGTACAGTTGTCCCCCCCAATTGAAGCTAACGGGATGCCAAATTTGACATTGTAAAACGCGAAAACTACTGATCAAATAATGAAAAAGAATAAAATAAGTTATATGGAGGGGCTAGGTCAAAATGACTTGGCTAGATATAGCCTATCGCAAAACTGTCAACAGTCGGAACTGATTGTCCTTATGAATATTCTAATGGAGGTGTCATTCCCGGTGCCTGACATTTTCTACCTTATCGCCCGGTAAGTAGCTAGCACATTGGAATTTTAGATTTACAACTAGAACATTGCATTTCCTGTATAAAATGCTAGTGCCATTGCCGGCGGAACAAACCTCGTCATACCTTGTGTGATGATCGTTATTAAGATAAGATAAGATAAGACAAGACAAGACAAGACAAGACAAGACAAGACAAGACAAGACAAGACAGCACTTTATTAGGCTAATCCCCTTGTGGAAATTCAGCTGCCACAGCAGCAACTGGCAGAACAGTATCTTACCAAGGAAAACAATAGGCTAAAGGAAGATAATAAAAAAGAAGAGGTTAAGGTAATGCGCATAACCTACTATAAAACTATAGAGACAGTGCAAAAATGCAAATAATACTTAACTACTACTATTCTTTACTTACAAGGCTGTATTGTGAATTTATGCAGCCATGCCAAGATTGCAATCTTGTTCATGAATTGAGCCTACAGAACACGTTTGCTGGCCCATGACAAACAAATATGTTATAGGAGGATGCATTTCCTTTGCTATTATTGCCTGTCTACTCTCTTCTCACTATAGCCTACATGGCGTGTGTTCACAGTGTACACTCAGGCACCGAACTGGTTCGGTGTCTTTTCTCGGAATCACATGGATTCACATCAGGATTTTTAGGTTTATTTGCCGTGCAGTGCACGACACAGCAAAGGCAAAACTAAAGAAGGTTTTCATAGCGCGCACTTGCATGAAATCCAAGCTGTCAATCAGTGCTGCAAGCTCCGGGCGCATAGAGCAGAGTCTCTCTCCGTCTCTGTCTCACAGTAAGAAGGGGGGCAAAACCATATGGGCTCAATAAAGAGTCTAAAAGATTTTGACACCCACCATGCCGGGTTGGGTAATCGGTAGAACCGGGAAGATCCCCGGTGGGCTGCTGCTGTTGTTGGGTGTTTTTGACTGACGCTTTTTGTGCCTCACACTCACATTCTCACACACTGCTTTTGACCCCCCACCCTTTTTTCCCCCTATTATTTATGTGTCACTCTTCAACGTACAGATCAAAACAGAGCAAAGTGCGTTTACAATAAACACTTTAGCCTACCCCAATAATGACAAAAGTGCGATACACATTTACATACATGTACACTCGCACACACAAAAACAGAGGTCATATAGAACAATCTGCATTAGGCTATACAATTTAGACACTCAAACGTCTTCTGTTAATTGGATGAGATGGCGTTGGCACAAATGCTTTTTCTGTTGACTTTATAAATACCTTTTTTCCATACAGTATTTATACCTGTTGACTATGAATAGAAAATGTAAATGTAAATGTAAATAAGATCACCAAAACAGACAGCCGGTTTTTCATTGTGGACCATTGTCCCCTCCCAGGTGTATATATGCAAAAACTTTATATTTTTCTTTGAAAATCTGCACAGGCATGCTTTGACATCTACTAAGCCTTGTGCATATAGCCTGCTGGAATTCAGAAACTCACTTTTTATAGTAGCCTGTGTTTACATCCATGATGAGATAGTCAGATTGAGAATGCAAACATGATTACACAAATCCATCACAATTACATCTATTTTAACAGACCACATTTTTTTTTTTTTGGGGGGGGGGGGGATTGGTAACTTACAATTCACTAGCTATTAAAATAAGTTGCTGCAAAAATTACACTGTGGGCATTAGAGGGTTAATTCTTCCCAAGGGAGTGACGGTAAATTAATGAGTTAGCTGACGACTACCGCTAAAGCCATCGACCAGGAAGTGCTGTGACACCTTTAAACTAAATTCTGTCAGAATTCGTAATAAGCTACCGATAACTCATTTAATTATGAATACAGATTTGAATTAGCTAATTGAAATTCCAACGCTGTCGCAAAACTGTCGTAAAATGTAGAGAGCCCCGGTCATTGTTCCGTTAGGTAGACAGAGAAGTCCGCTAGCATTCAGCAGCTCAGCCAACAACACAGACAGCACTGCTAGAGTTAGTTTAGCTGTTTGTGCCACGGACACCATACATTACATCGTCGAGAAATATGGCGAATTCAGAGGTAAGGTTGACGTTTAGGGGGGACGGGGAGAGGATTACTGGTAATGTTTTGTTTTTGTTACTGTATCCATGTGGATTTGAGTGTGGTGGGTTGTTGTTTTAACACCCAGCCGGACACAGACTGACAAAAGCAAGTTGTCAAAGAGGGCTCACCCCTTTTTCATCATGAATGGGCTGATAAGCTACCAGCTAACTGTGTTTTTTGGCTAATGTGCCGAGATAAAGGGTGAACACTGTCTCTGCCGTCCGTCAGGGAAATAAACTTTGGGGCGGTCGGTTTGTGGGAGACACCGACCCCATCATGGAGAAGTTCAATGCGTCCATCGCCTATGACCAGAGGATGTGGGATGCCGACATCCGAGGGAGTAAGGCTTATGTGAAAGCGCTGGAAAAGGCAAAGCTGGTCACCACGGAGGAAATGAACGCGATTTTAGACGGGATGGATCAGGTAAACACACACACACACACACACACACACATACACACACACACAATCAGTGTTGGGGAAAATATAGTTCAGCTCATCATTATGCATCCAATACTACAATTTAAAAGTGCAGCAAATCATTACATTATGAATTCAGGAGCTTACAGGTCAATGTATAACACCCTCGAGACATGAAAACATCATAGAAAAAGGTTTTTTAACCAGCAGCTGACTTGTTGATGACACTTCTTATACATACATGCATTCAAGGAAACATGCTTGTGTTGTGGTGTGAGTGAATGTGTCACCACCCACAGCCTAGTTGTATCTCTAGGTTAATGGATGACAGTTGAAAATGTGCCCGGGTGCAGAATTCCTCTCTGTATTCTGCTGAGTGTGTGGTGAACAACAGTATCATCATGTGACAGATGGCAGCTGCTAAACAGCTAAACTCTTTCACTCACATACTGAGGTCAGATTTCAGGGTGTCCATTTTCCTGTTCTGCTTGTTCAGACCATGAAGAGTGACATTAGGCTATCTGGACAGTGTAAAAACATGAAAGTTCTTGGTCATGTGATGTATTACACACACACACACACACACACACACACACACACACACGGCACTTGCTGTCTACAAATCAATGGCTCCATATACTGAACTATTCAAAAGTATGTTTTTACTTAGTGTGATTCATTTTTATTCCTTCTCCAGATCGCTGAAGAATGGTCCCAAGGGGCGTTTGTTATCAAATCTGGAGATGAAGACATTCACACAGCCAATGAGCGCAGGCTAAAGGTGTGGTAGGCCTACGGCTAGGGTTGGGTATCGTTTGGATTTTAACGATTCTGATTCCGATTCCGATTCTGCTCATCGATTCCGGTTCTTAACGATTCTTAATTACAATTCTTTGAGGGGCAGGGTCAAAACAGGTCATATGCTTATTACACAGAATTTTTTTTTTTTTTTTTTTTTTTTTTAAATATGACTTTACACAAGTCATATTCAGAAACTTCTAACTTCTGCGCACATTAAAAAAAAACAAAGACCCGAGTGTTTTTCAAAGTCTTTGTAAGTCTTTGTCACTCAGACTCCGGTATGGCCGGTATGAAGAAAGGTGTGTATGTTGTCTGTCTCTGGAGCTGTATGTGTGTGTGTGTACAGTTAAATCCTACCGCACTTGAAGTAGGTGTGGAATACCTGTTCCTTAGTTCACAGTCTTCTTACTGCAGGTAACAGGTACTGTATCTTGTGGGCTGGGCTCGCCATCCAGTGCTGGATTAGTTCAGAGAGCTAATACATTTAGTAAAAACTCTATTTCAGCTAGCGGACTTTTAGATCGCTAACGCTTTTAGGATAACTCAATGGAGTTGAACATAGCGAAAATTAGCATCACGGCTAGCAGACTTTTAGATCGCCAGCACTTTTAGCATAACTAGACTAAACTGCTTTGTTCCATGCTTTGTATTCATAAAGCCAGTTAATCAACTTTGTTCCAAGTGACATGACAAGAACACTCCTAGCAGCACACTCTCTGCTCTACTTCTTCTTTAGTTTTGTTTAACGGCGGTTGGTAAAGTTGCATACACACTCACTGCTCAAACAAAACTGTGATAGAAACAGTTTTGATCCAAACATAATTATCTGGCAGACACATTATTGCAATGGATGTTTAAACCAATTACCACTGGGCACCGATCAGTGATATTTAGCAGGTTAATTTGGTTTAACATGAGGGGTAGCCTTTTAATTCATAAATGGAAACAAGCAGGTTAAGTACCCAGACCTTGGTGTATTCCTGTAACCTAGAGCGTTTTAGTCATTTATGGGTATGAGGGATGTCATAGTCCTTTTGACTGCCTGTTTTTTCAGGAGCTGATTGGTGCACCTGCAGGGAAGTTGCACACAGGCAGGAGCAGAAATGACCAGGTTCGTCTTTACAAGATTGTTTACAGAGATTGTAGTGAAGTAATTATTGTTTGTAGTTGAACTTTCAGATTATGTACTATGTAGCCATATTGTGAAATTGTGTTGTTGGGCTGACCAGGTGGTGACTGACATGAGGTTGTGGCTGCGGGACGCCATCTCAACCCTGACGGAAAAAACCCTACAACTGATCTCTACCATGGTGGAGCGGGCTGCGGCGTAAGAGAATAGCTATACGTAGACACACTCACACACACACACACTTACTTCTAACTACATTATCTTAAAGGTACCGTACGGCATCTTCTGTTACCTCTTTTTGAACCTCAGAGAAATTGACGTCCTGTTTCCTGGTTACACCCACATGCAGAGAGCACAGCCGATCAGATGGAGCCACTGGATTCTCAGGTGACCTTTCTGTAGTGCAACCTACAGCACATATCTTCCACATTATGGTGTTAACTGTTAGATGATGTGGCGTTCATGTCGGTCTCCTGTTACTCTGTCATGCAGTCATGCAGTTGCTCTGAGCAGAGATGTGGACCAGCTTCAGGAGATCAAGAGACGAGTTAATGTTTTACCTCTTGGCAGGTAATCGATATATATATCATGATACGGCTCACATATGCAAAATCACATGTTAAATCAATGTAATGTTCATCCCATTGAACCGTATGGTAGTTTTTAAATAAAAGCTTGTCATCATCACTTTAGACAGCAGAATTGTGTCACGATATCCTAAAATCACCATATCAATTCTACTGAAAGACGATAATAAAACGTTAATATTGAATTATTGCCCAGCCCTACTGTGAACACACGCTCACTGCGACTCTGCACCAACCCATCTGTCTTTTGACTATTTTTTTTCTTACGCATGATGAATTAATAAGCATGACTCTTGTCTGTTTCAGTGGTGCCATCGCTGGGACACCCTTTGATATAGACAGGGAGCTGCTGCAGAAAGGTGAGGCCACTTTGCTACAGAAATAACCAGATTATTTCTGTATTGTCAAGAGTCTCTCAGCCAGTTTCTCATGTTTGTCTATGAAATCTGTATTTTTTTAAACGACAACTTTACCCTTTCTCCTCACCCTGGTCTGTAGAGTTGGCATTTGATGACATCAGTCTAAACAGCATGGATGCCACAGGACAGAGGGACTTTGTTGGTAAAAAAAAACTTTTCTGTCAGTTACTGTGACTTAAGTGGATAATGTAATACTCTAAAAATAAGTTGCCTTTTCTGTGTTCTGTGATTTCTTATTCTGTGTGTGTGTCTGTGTGTGTTTCCTTAGCTGAATTCTTGTTCTGGGCTTCGTTGTGTTTGACCCACCTCAGTAAGATGGCTGAGGACTTGATGCTCTACAGCACCAAGGAGTTCTCCTTCCTCACGCTCTCTGATGCCTACAGGTCAGTGTGTGTGTGTGTTTGTGTGTCTGTGTGTGTGGGTTTCATTTTGTGAACCTGAAATATGTGCACTGTCAATTGTTTTTCTGTTGAAGCATGCCTTCATCTCGTGTTCCTACCACACTTCCTCTTTTCCTTGTCTCTTCCTACATTAATACTGGTGTGTGTGTGTGTGTGTGTGTGTGTGTGTGTGTGTGTGTGTGTGTGTGTGTGTGTGTGTGTGTGTGTGCGCAGCACAGGCAGCAGTTTGATGCCCCAGAAGAAGAACGCTGACAGTCTGGAGCTGATCAGGAGTAAAGCAGGTCGTGTCTTTGGCAGAGTAAGACCTCCAACTAAACCTAGATACAACTGTGCTAAACCATCGATTTAACCTCCATGGACATTTTAAGGTGCTACGTGTCTAATTTTTAAACATCGATATATCATTGTCAAATTAATCGTGATACTGTGGTATAATTACAGCAAACAAATGAGACCATGGTTGAGTCGATTGGTAGCTTCTATCTCACAGTGTTCTCTGTTAGTGTTTCTCAAAGTTAAGACCACATTTCCCATAAACCCCATTGCTTCCTGTCACAAAGAGGATGTTTCTTCTTTGGTCAAACATTTTCTCTTTTGCTTTACTGAAGTGGATAAACATGTTTGGAAAAGATTCTCTTACAGGCCTGTCACACGTTCTGCCATCTGCCATTGCGAGATAATTTGCTTTGGAAGAACATCACTCTTTTCCTGTTTTGTGGCATAAAGAAATGCAGCAGATTTCCTGCAAAATCACACTTGGTGGCACACAATGTAAAATGAAGTGTAGAGGCGGGTAGAGGCTGCCCATCATTTCAGCAATGGTCTTGTTTGTTTCTCAAGTCTCAAAATGAATGTTGTAATGATTCATTGATGTTAAAATGCTACATGTAGCACCAAACTGAATTTCTATCAGTAAAGGCAGGGCCAGTAGTAGTTGAGCAGCATTTACAGTACCCCCATATCAGCCGAATTACCATTCAAATATATATGTATGTGTATATATATATATATATATATATATATATATATATATATATATATGAGAGTGCAATCACATAGTACACATACCTGCTTTCCCCAGTATGCCCACTTTTTCTACCACTACACAACTGGTCCGAGCTTGTTAGAAGTGTCTAGTCCAAGTCCTTAACCTTTAAAAAGCAGAGCAGCACAGTCAGATTGTCCTCGCTGTACTGTGACAGACATTACTGTTGTCGTTCACTGAGTATCAGTCATTGTTGTAGACTGACTGCTTTTGCCTGTCCAACTCATTGTCTTTATTTCAGTGTGCAGGGTTCATGATGACACTGAAGGGCCTGCCCAGCACCTACAACAAAGACCTGCAGGTAGAGCAGTGTGTCTCTGTGTGTCATCACTAGGGTTGGGCATCGAGAACCGGTTCCAAATTAGAACCGGTTCCAAAATTACGATCCCAAAGGAATCATTAAGACATTTTAATTTCGATTCTGCTTATCGGTTCCTAAACAGATTTCACTCGTGCTAGTTTCAGTTTCCGTGGTGGCGGCATGCACCTTTGGTTTGTAGTCCGCCAGTAAAACCAATGAAGAAGAAGAAGAAGAAGTTTCCTGTTTCTTAGTTATGCAGTTTAGTCTAGTTATGCTAAAAGTGCTGGGGATCTAAAAGTCCGCTAGCCGTGATGCTAATTTTCGCTATGTTCAACTCCATTGAGTTATGCTAAAAGCGTTAGCGATCTAAAAGTCCGCTAGCTGCAATAGAGTTTTTACTAAATGTATTAGCTCTCTGAACTAATCCAGCACACTCGGGTCTTTGTTTTTTTTTAATGTGCGCAGAAGTTAGAAGTTTCTGAATATGACTTGTGTAAAGTCATATTTAAAAAAAAAAAATTCTATGTAATAAGCATATGACCTGTTTTGACCCTGCCCCTCAAAGAATTGTAATTAAGAATCGTTAAGAACCGGAATCGATAAGCAGAATCGGAATCGGAATCGGAATCAGAATCGTTAAAATCCAAACGATACCCAACTCTAGTCATCACTTCATGTTTTCTTCTTCTGATTATTCCCTCTCTCTCTTACGATTTGTTTTTTTCCTCATGTCTTTGTCTTTGCCTTCCTTCTTCAGGAGGATAAGGAGGCCATGTTTGACTGTTACGATACAGTTCATGCTGTGCTGCAGGTGACAACAGGAGTCATGTCCACACTCAAGGTCAGAGGGTTACTTCAATGTTTCTCATCCATTTAAAAAAACATCCAAAAAATTATACTGATTGGCCTGATAGATACGTTATAATTAAAGGGCAAATTTTCAAACTTTGAAAGGCCATAACTGCTACACCACCGCTCTGATTTTGACAAAACTTGGATGGATGATCCATTTTGAAAATGTGTTTTGGCATTTAAAAATGACACTTATTGGCCTGATAGGGATGCTATAATTAAGGGCAAAATGTCAAACTTTGAAAGGCCATAACTGTTACACCACCGGTCTGATTTTGATGGAACCTGGAGGGATGATGCATCTTGTTACTGATTGGCTGAAGGAGTGCCTGCATCATTCATGGGAGACAACATGTTTACTTGTTTATTTTGTATGCTGAACAGCCTCCATCAATAGTCATCTTTCTTTTTGCTAGGTCAAAGTTGAAAATAACAAATTGTTTAGGCCTGGTTTACCGGCACACAGGATCTAATGTAAGTATGCCTTGTGCTATTTTGGGTGAGCACCTACTGTATGTAGAAACCTAGCTTGGGTGTTTAGAGTAAAGAGAGATGAATGAGTGCTAGTATTTCACTGGTGTTACTATCAAGTGGGCACCTTCAGTCACAGATGTTTCATTGAATTAGGCACACGACACCTCCAGAAGGCTCAAGTCCTAGTTTCCCACTCCACCCCCCTCCACACTCTGTCTCAACACTGAACCAAACTATACCCATCCATCTAGACTTAGACCTAGTTCAAAACATTACATTACACAACACATTACACCCAGTATATTAGTTAGTTAAAGTAAACAATTACTCACTTAACCTGCTTAGGTAGAGGGATAAAATTGAAGTGCATTGATTCTCTTAGCCTCTCAGGGGCACTGCAGTAATGGTGGTCTGAGTGCTTCTCTGGGAAAACCTCATGCTTGCAACTGCATGGGTTTGAGCCACAGCTCATCCTATGCTTTTTCGCACTGTACAATTGCAAAAGTGACAGAATACTGAAATTCTGGACTTTGCAGTTAATCAAAAAACAAAATGTCAGTGAAACATGTTTGCCTCTTCTCAGCACTTTTGTTTTTCTGTGTTTCAGATCAACCAGAGTTCGATGGAGGCGGCTCTCAGTCCTGACATGTTGGCTACTGACCTGGCCTACTACCTTGTGAGGAATGGGGTGAGTAGTGTGCGTGTGTGTGTGTTGGGGGAGGGGGGGTGTTTAAAAGAACTTTACTTGCAGGACAACTGCAAAAGCATTTTTTATGGCCTCATGTGTATCTGTGTCTGTTTTATAGTGTATATCCTGTGTTCCAGATGCCGTTCAGAGAGGCTCATGGCGCCTCTGGTAAAGCTGTGTTTATGGCTGAATCCAAGAAAATCCCCTTGAATCAACTCACTGTGGAAGACCTGGGCACTGTTAGGTGACTGACACACTCACTCACACACACACACACACACACACACACATATACATGTATATACAAACGGACACACATACACATTCAGACACTGAAAATCCCTCAAACATATATTATATATTATATATTAATAGTAGTTTCTCTCTATATCATTCTCTATGTATTTCTCCTCTCCATCCATTTTATCTCACATTCCTTCTCTCTTCTTCTTCTTCTTCTTCTCTCCATCTACTCCATCATTCCAGCCCTCTGTTTGGAAGTGATGTGTCCTCAGTGTGGGACTACAGGAGCAGTGTGGAGCAGTACAGCGCCCCCGGAGGCACAGCCAAGAGTAGCGTCACTGCACAGGTGGAACACCTGAGGAACTGGCTCAAGAAACGGGCAGAGTGACCTTGGTCCAGTTTCACTTTTTAAACTTTGAACAGATTTACTGAAACAACTGAAAATAAGTATAAAATGTTACAATGTGAAGGTCAATTATCTAGCAGTGAACCTGAGATCAAAATTAATTACTACTTGAAAACCATGTTGCCTTTTCAAACATCCTCCATTGTTCTCTTTTTAAGGACATACAGTACGTCAGTTTCTGTCACATAAGTTACTGGTTGACATGTAAACTTCATAAAAAATATCATCAATGATATTACTAAGGTCAAAATAGATTCAGTGGTTTATACTGTCTGTTTATTGGTTATTATATTAAAATTGACAAACTCATTTTGCGTTGATGTTCATTTCATAAATGTTGATTATTTACAAAACAGTGTATTAAGAATGTGAATACAGTAGTACAGTAAGCAGGAATAGAAGAAGAACTTGTCCCTCCGACAGAGAATCACATCTGTCATGTTGCAGTCAAAACGTTTAGGAAATGCTTCAATAGTTTAATTCTACTTTCCTTCATCTGATCTACAGTACTATATAATGAACAACACATGAAAGGTAAAAGAGGAGTAGCAGATTAATTCATGTACAAGGAAATTCTTAGTTTTCCCTCATCTTCTGAATGTTTGGTACAATTAGAAAGTACATCACGTAAACTCCTAATTCTACTCTTTCCCTTCATCAGGCATATAATTTATTGAAAAATACATGATTGTAACTGTAAGCGGAATAGAGTCCACATACAATAAAACTGGAAATGTAAAAAATCTGTCCTAATGGCAGCACAAATGAGGAAGTTGAGATAGAAGACTGAGGTTGTTGAGGTAAACACCCCTCCCTGCTCTAGGAAATAAAAGAAATATAAAACTCACCTGCAGCCTTAGCGCTGTTTGGAGGCTGTCTCAGTAGAATGATTACTAATTCATAAATGTGTATTACATAGTAAGTGTCACTGTTTTCATGGTTTTGGGTTTTTTTGCGGGGGAAGGTGGGGGAACAACCCCATATGATCATTTGCAAAGGCGACCTATGAATGCACACAAAGGTGGCAAAAATACCTCCCGCTCCTCTGGTATTTTGTCAGGCAGAATCACACTGCTGTTCATTACATAAATGTTCAACATGAAAAAATGCTGTAATACGACACTCTTACAAAGGATGTGCCACTTTTAGCACATCTGTGTGTCTTCTTTGGGACAAAAAAACTTACACAACATGTTTTGTTGTTAACATATTGTATCTTGTGTTGCAAAGTAACACAAGTGTGTGTGTTGTCACAAAGAAGAGACGCATATGTGTTAACAATGACACATCCTTTCTAAGAGTGTATAAATGTTTCAAGAAATCATGTGACAGGGTGTCATAGGTTATCAGGGTGTTGTCAAAAAGTGGAAATTTCTCACCACCTCTTCTACAGAGTTTTGCAGATGAGAAATCTGTCTTTCTTTGATGCTCTGTCATGTCTTGAATGCCACGTAAAATATCTAACACTCACATAGCACACTCCTGCACAGCACTCAAACTCCATATTTGGCAATCACAAACATTTCATGAACTTTAAAAAAAAATTAGCAATACTAGCAGGCCACAGATTTGCACAATGGAAAACAGTTATAAATAACCACAATTACAGTATGTTGAGTTGCTACAACGCAGGTAGAGGTTGCCTTTAAACATAGTTTGTTCCACTTTAACCAGATGTTTTTATGGGCTGAGTCAGTGTATCAGCAACACCACACCAAGCCACACATAGATCACACCAGGCAGAACTGCACTGGCCTTGGACCGGTACACCACTCTGCCATCTAGAGGCTGCGTAGGCCGGAAGATGTCAGTCATGGGCTGGCCGGTCCAAAATCGACACTGCTGAGCTATTGCCACCAGCTGGAGAGGAGAGGAATAACAAGAGGGAAGTAACAGAGGGGCAGAAGGGAGAGGAGGAATACATGAGAGAATAGGACAGAAGGTGAGAAAGGAGCAGTGCAGGGATAAAAGGAGAGATCAGTGAATAGATTTGACATTATTTAAAGGTGCATTAAATTAAGATTTGACCTGTCCCAAAGCAGAGAATGACCATAATATACTCAGTGGCAAAAGAAATGCAACACATTTCCAAGGGCTATATAACTGGGTGAATGTAGTCTAACAGTTATACTGGACTTTGTTTAGTTCATTAGTGCAGTGGTTCTCAAAGTTTTTCACGTCAAGGACCCCTGAACTGACCAAATTAGACCACAGACCCCCATTTGATAAGATGTTGTCCCAGGGTCTCCCATCTGATAAGATTTTTGCTTTTAGAAGTTATTATCATTATTATTATTTATTACAGAAAGTGTATGAAACCCATGACCAAAATAGTCATACATTCTGTCATTGTGTTACTTATGGATGGAATTAAAGTGAAAATAAATTACTCCCCTTTTTGCTGGGGACCCCCTGGAACCCTCAAGGACCCCTGGGGGTCCCCGGACCCCACTTTGAGAACCACTGCATTAGTGAAAAAGAATCATGCTCACTGCAATGTCAGTGCTGAGACTAATCCCTGTTTAGTCAATCTTGGGGTCGTGGGATTATCAAATTTTCAAATCTGAGTTGAAGCCTCATGGTAATAAGTCAGTCAGAGACTGTTGCTGTTGTTGCAATTCCTTAGCCACTGATAGAGGTCGATAAAAGTTTGAGGAAAATTTGCTGAGGAAATACAACCAGGAAGACTGATTTATCACCAGTCTGTTGATGCTCTAGTTGACTCTGAACCTTTAATCTTCAATTTTTGCTTGCGCACCTGTCTGTTGCTGATGGGCAGGGTCTTGTGGAACACTGTCCAAGCAACTGCCTGTTCACAACCTGGAGTTGTCATGGAGCCCACATAGCGATAGTAACTATGGAGTTCCTTTGCAGAAGGAATGATGTCACTGAGTCGGAAATCTGGGATCACTGTTGTGCTGCCTGAGACAGAAAAAGGGAAGGAGAACAGTAGAGAAGCATAATTTGGGGATTTGGGATAGAGAATAGTACACAATAGATTATAAAACAGAGAGATTAATTGAAGATTGCATAGGTTTAGGACCCATATACCACATAAACGTGTATTATTACTTATATTTTTAGGTTCTTTATATTTACGTAAACCAAGGTCATACCATTGTTCTGTACCCGGCCTAAAGCATCTATCAGTGTGTCGATATGAGGGTGATCATCTGTCATTTCCTGTGAGGAAGACACCTCAAATATTAGCGAGATACAGCACAAAGAATACAGAATTGGAAAGATGAATATAAATCGCAGTTTAGCACCTCAAACAGGAAGGCGAGCAGCGCTATACCGGCCATATCATGTTCTGCTTCTGCCAGAGAACCATATGGCTCCTTGATGTGGACAATGTGCAGCTGGATAGAGAAAGCGGAAACCCAAAATGCAGAAAATTGTGAATTACAATATAGTGGGGTACTGCACATTTATACTGCAAAGCACTGTAGAAGTCAAAGCTATATAAAAACATTAGCTGCCCTCAGATTGTTATCCAGTTTATACAGAATTATAAATGAATAGTTCCTATCTTCAGTTCTGATTGGCTGATTGGAGTCCCATTCAAAACTCATGTAAAATACCCAATAAATGCACACCTAGTATTTTGATTAGCTATTGTTCAAAACCTGTATTGCTTGGCCTAAGATAAACATTTGATTGTCATTATTGATTAATACCATTTTTAATACAATGTTGTATTTCTGCTGTTTTATTAAAGCAATAATCCCCAAGAAGCTCTGCTTTACAGTGATGATAGACCAGCTAAGGCATTCTTCTGTATAGAATCCTATTAGCAACACATTATGCGTTCGGCACTCTGTTATTTACCTCCATGGGGAATCGCTCTCCGTCTATAGTGTGCTCTGATCCCGGTCTCCCATTCACTCCCCAGTGGAAGTGAAACTGCGCAGCTCTGTAGTGACCTGGCAGAGCCCCTCCAGTCAGACGGACTGACTGAGGCAGCGTGAAGTGGGCTGCAGGGAAGACAGAGGGACAACTCAGTTTACCAGACGAGAGTTGAAGAGGGCTGGGGGGATGAGGATAGGTTCAGTAAGTAGGGAGAAGAGAGATGTGTTGTGCTGTGCTGTGTTGTCAGTATGACAAACAGTTTGGTTGATTTACATATAACATTCAAGTTTTTGAGTGAAAATATGTATCTACCCTTTAATGATTCACTGCTTTGATAGTTACCAGAGTGTCCCATGTTTTCCACTGTGATGTTGATTCTGTTGGTGTGACCCATGAAGTCGAGGGGTGGCAGGGCGCTGTTGACATGCACTTTGTGGGTGACAATGTTGATAGGTGACTGGCGTAATCCTCCACAGCTTGGAAACTGAGCTGCCCAGCGACTAGGGTCTAAAACAACAACAGAAACAACAATAACAACAACAGTTTTAGGTTTCACTGACTGTGCCTCCACGAGGCTATCAAAGTGTTGCCACTCAGGCACACGCAAAACAAGAAAAGATGGCACTTTGCTCAGTATTCATCAGACCTAGGTCACAAAGTTGTTTGGAAATAACTCTCTTTTTGTTTTTACCTGCTTGCAGTACCAGGTGGGTGGGGCTTATTGCAACAGAACAATTCAGATTGTCAGGAAAGCTGTCAATCACAGAAAAGTACCATGTACTGTGTTTATCTAAACTTTCTGGTACTCCACCCATATGTAACCTATGTAAGTTAATACAAATCATAAAAGGTACTGACAAAACTAAGGTCTGGTATTCATCATGATTCATTATCCACGATCACTGATTCTGTGATACTACTATCATGAACTTGTGGTCAGTGGCGAGTGTTACAAATGCTGATGCTGTATGTCACTCGTTAAAATTGAATGTGATGACCTTAGTGGGGGTGTGGCCTAGTGTTTTTAGGCAGTTGTCTTTTCCTGGCACTCTTATCCAGAACAACTTAAAGATGCTTCCTGTAGCATTTTCACATCAGTAAAACATTACCACATTGATTTTGACACATTAGCATACATTAACGCTGTTCTTCTGCGCTAATGGAACGAGTGAGCGAGCGAATTAATTTCACACTGATATAATGATGTTTAAAAATGTTACACATAGCACCTTTAAAATGAGGGTTCAGTGTGTTTGCTTAAGGACACTGTGCCGTGATCTTTGATTTATGGGTTAAGTCTCTCGTCTTACCTCTGCATGTGTCATCACAGGAGTACTGGCTCTGGTAACACCACTGGGCTGGAAGGGAGGCACAGCACTGAGATCAGTTCAAAAGGGCAAAAGACACACACACGCACACACACACACACACAAATACACACTCGCTTCCCCTTCAGGACAGCTCCCCCTTGAGCCAGACAACCTGGTTTTCTCTAGTTATTAACTGAGGATTCATTTCTTCTCACATTCACGCTCTAATACCCCCAGTGTTTTTCCTCACTCAGCAAACTAATCACTTGACCTGCCAACCTGCACTCTGTAGTTGACCTTTAAGACTCCAGGCATATGCCAAGATAATTATTAATTCTCAACCCTGCCCTTTGATTGCCTCTGTGTTTTGATCAATTATATCTAAATACTCTGATAAAGATTAAAAAGGATCAAAACCTCAGATAACAAAATAGGATGTTCATTAGCCAATTACGAATTAATTACTTATTACAGCCTTAATGAGATTTAATCATGTTGTGCATGAGATAACACACACACACACACACACACACACACTCTAATACGCACACAGCCATACGACACACTCAGTGACAACCTCTCCCTACAACCATCTGTTAGATGGAAGCAGAGTTGAGCTGGACACACACACACACACACACACACACTGGAAGTTACGCAAACTCTGAAAATAATCATGGGACACTTAAGTATGTAATGACTAACATAAGGTGACCTCAGAGTTGAATGTGGACCTCAGGCTAAAATATAAAATAGTGACATACCATAGACATGTCTGCATATGATAAAGGCAGCTATTGCAGTTGTGTTGATGTCTGTTAAATCAATAGTGTAGAAGAAGGTATATGCAATTACATAGAAGTTAGCCTCATCCTTTACTGGGCATTATGACGCATACTCACCAATCAGTTAAATTAGCATTGACTTATGCTGAACATACAAAATATTGGGGACACTTACTCTTATTGATTTCATTTATTAAATCTATGCCAATCACAAAGGAGGAGATGTAGATAAGGAGAAGCAGACGAGTTAGAGAATGGAGACAATTGAGATGTGGCTTGTGCAAAATGGGCTGCAACTCTATATCATGTCCCTAATGTTTAGTACATTCACAGTATAGTTGGCTCACAGTATATCCACCTCCTTAACTGCTTCTACACTTCTGTGTTAAACATGTCGACCCAGCAGGTGCTGATGAAGTCATTTAGTTTTATGCCGTTGTACTGTATTGTATTGCTGATGTGAATGAAACTCCAGTGTCTGGGAATGAAAGGCGCTATAGAGAACCATTTAACCAATATAGGGACACAGATTAACCCTGCTGCCTCCCACAATGCCATTCTTTGAGAGAGGACAACTGTTCTCACCAACTGAGAACAATACACAGGTGGAGGTTGGCTTTACTCCACCTGGCGAACGCACCTGTCCCACACTGGGCGATAACCCCTCCAACACCGAAAAGTCAAACCTCAGATAATCTAATTGTAACCCACCAGCTTTCTTTTCATCTTCAATTTTTTTTTTTTTCTGACAAAATCTTAAGGCAATGTTTCATAAAATCTTGGTGTCACTTTATCAGGGGTCCCCACATACCAGAAGTACTGTACTCTCTAATGAGCCTGTGTCCCAGGGAGACACATCCCTTGATTCGGGTCTCTGATTGTAAAAATTAAGTAAGAACCCCCGACTCCTTAGATGAAATGGAAGATGGTTATAAGTCAAATTCAGAAAGTTATACAGCCATTACTTAATTTTTCTATACTTTATTAATACTTAATGTGGCTCAACTTAATACTTCACGTTTCAGCCAGAATAAAAACTACTTCAAATCCTTAATTACCCTAAACTATTCCCAGAAAAATTAACCCAAGTGTAGATTCCTGTATGTAATATTAATTGTCCAGATAAGTCTTACCTGAGCATTGAGAGAGGAGGGAGAGCAGAGTCAGGAGGTAGAGAGAGAAATCCATGATCAACACACACACACACACAAACACACACCGAAAAACTGGAGAAGATCTTGACTGACTACCTTCAGCCTCCTTCACATACTGACTCTGAACACCGAGAGTGAGGAGGGAGACAGTATTGAGAGTGAGACAGTGTGTGTGTGAGAGAGAGAGAGAAAGAAAGGGAGATAGAGTGAAACACCTCCACTTGATGTCAGGTGTCTGGAGGAGGCAAGACAGACACCTGGTGGTAAAATGAGATACTGTGGTGTTATTCCTGCCTGTCAGACCTGTACGCACAACACAGTTCTTCCTCCAGTTCTTCCTCACTCACCAGACTCTGGACAGATGAATTATTTCTAAGCCAGAGAACAGGCAAGGCCGTCATTAGCTTGACCGGAAACTAGGAAAATCCAACTCAATAAACAGTCATCTCCAAATAATAATAATCTATAAAGAATAACAAATAAAATATCCAAAGAATAACAAATAACAAACAATAACAATAACAAATGATCATAATTAAATAATCAAATAATACAACTGATAGATGTAGAAATATATTTATTTATATATTAATTAGATATAGAATGTATTTATCAATATATATAAATTACAAATTCATTAAGATAAGCTGAAACATGGAAATGTTTAAACTCAAATTCAGACAGAATTCACAAGGTCACTTTAATTTGTTTGGTGTTGGGAGATATTGAGGAAATGAAATAAAGATAAAAATGTTCTTCAAAAAGCAAACTTTGATTCTGATTCTTTGATTCTGCGATAGACTGCTGTGGTCAGTTCAAAGACAACTGAACAACCAAGATGAAGCACTGATGTTCCAGTGACAGATGGACTGGACAGATTCTCTTGCACCAGTTTCCATACTGAAAACAACAAACAAACCTTTGTAGGAATTACAAAGTAGCATAAGGCTCAACATCAAGTAATTGATTGATCCAACGGAAACAAAAATGGAATGCAAAATGGATTATAGGTTTTCAGCACTTACAAATGCAACCTATGATGAAGAAGTTGCAGATTAGTCCTTCATATTATACTGCATATTATACATTATAGCCAACGGCATACATATAATTGTACTGTTTCTCAGAGAGTGTTGAAAAGCGGGGTCATCTCACAGTGATATGATATGAAGTTTAAAAAGTCACACCTTTCCTTACATTTTTGTTACTTCATTTAAAATTATTTGTAGTAAAATAGCAGCACTGTTTATATAATAAAGTTTGTTTAAAAGGTTTTTTTTAAGTATGCAAACCTGATCTAACATGTTAGATAGTACAGAACACAAATCAAAGTGCCATATATATGAAAAAATAATCACTTTCGGGAAGTTAGTTGCTAGCTTGAGCCAGCTGATCCTTCTGAAATGGTTATTGAAATGCAGAATAACATAAGACAATTGGGACTGTCCCCAAACTATTACAGCCTAGGTATAAGAACAAGCCCTGTGTGGATATTGATGCGATTTAGGCAGGAGACTATCCGTGTTATGTTGAAGTTTACGCTGCACTCTTGTGTGTTTCTGTTCTCTTGGGTCCTGAGGATCAAGGCAACAACGGACCTGTTGTCAGGGAAGTGTTGGGATGTCCTCACAGGAGATATTTCTGAAAAAAATAACACATATCCACCAATCAGAGGCCCTTTCAGTGAATCAGTATTCATTAATGTCTCTCATCCTCTGCGTTCACACTGTGACCAACACAATCAACACAGAAACTGATGTGGGCGGTCATTAGGCTTGTCAGCAAATAAAAGTTCACCACAGCTGAACTTTTCACAGGCATCTTCTTTCAACAGCCAATCAGATGTCTGCGCTTCCTTGTTTTCCTACTGATGTTGCATGAACAATAGTTCTGTCTGGCGAGTGTAAAATGGATGTGAAGTTGATTACAGAGCATAATTTGCCTGTTTTACATTTTGTAGCTGCAGGAGACTAACACACAGATGTGATTGGAGCCTGTGGCTCCGCCCACAATCGATCAGAATAGATCGACCAATCAACCAAGCTGCTCGCAGTGAGAACGCGGGGTTCCTCTCTCCCTCCATATCTTACCTGCAGCGCAACAGCGGCCACCACAGCGAGGACGGCTAGGAGCGCCATGCGCGCCATCCAGCCCAGGTCTGGGTTCTTCAGGAGGAAGAAGCGTGCCCAGCCTAGTTTCTTGGGTGTGTGCGGCGGGTAGCGCATGCTGTTCACCCCCTCCATCTTCAGCTGCTTGATGAGGCAGCCCCGCAGGTGGCTCAGCTGGTCGAAGCTGAACTTTCCATGGTAGCAACCCATACCGCTGTTTCCTGCACATCAAAGCAGAGAAGGACAGTTTATGTCTGTGAACATATTTGCGTGTGTGTGTCTGTGGATGAGTGAGTGAGAGAGTGGGTGGGTGGGTGAGTGAGCAAGAGAGTGATGCAATGCAAGGTAAATTCTAATTCAGTTCCTGGAGTTGGAGTTTGAATGACAGGAAACAGAATTGAATTCCATGAAATTCCACTTCTAAGAAAGTTTGTTTTGACTTGCTAAACATGATAAATCAAACATTATGAACCAAATAAAAGAATGTTAAATCAAGTACATTCAAACATAATGTATGTTTTACAATTACATGTTATGCATCAAATACCACCTGAAAGGTCCCTTAAACATTTTATGATATTCAGTATTGATAATATATAACACTATGCGTAATCTCAGATATGTGGTAAGAAAAAACATGGAATTTCAGAGAATTTGATTCAATTCAATTCCAATTCAATTCCTCACTTATTGATTAGTTAATTCATGAATTGACCCCGAACCTGACTAGCATGTCTGTTAGAGTCGGCCCTGTCTGTACTCACCGACTCCACCGAAGGGCAGAGTGCTGACAGAATAGTGGACAAGACAGTCGTTGGCCAGCACTCCTCCACTGGAGGTCTCATCTATCATCTTCTTTATTACCTTCAGAGACAAGAGGAGAAGATGAGTCAGTTCATCCATGGCGCGCCTGTGTGTGTTTGTCTACGTCTTCATCTGTGTATGAGTCCTCATTTGTGTGTGTCTGTATCTTTATGTTTACGTCTGCATCTACATTGTGGTAGTAGTGATGTGTCTTGTTGGATACCTTGTCCTCGGGTGTGAAGACGTACAGGGCGAGAGGTTTCTCTCCCTGGTTGATGAACTTGATTGCTTCGTCCAGTCCGCCGACCGGCAAGATGGGCAGCAGCGGACCAAAGATCTCCTCCTGCATCACCTTCGCCTCTGGCTTCACGTCCCGCAGAACTGTCGGGGCTGAACACAACACAGAAACTGTATATCAAATGCATGTTTTATGACATGTTCTTCATCACTAACCATGTTATATGAATGTGTATAACTGCATTTATGTAAAGCAAGGTGTTGCCAGAAAACGTTCCTAAATGTGTCCTATGAATAATATGATCTATCCATTACAGACTGTGATTGATATCCAAGTGATCTATGAAGAATTGATGGCTGTCAAAAGTAGTACCTATGTAGCAGTCTGATTCGTCATTGTCTCCTCCGACAGCAATGGTGCTGTCTTCCGTCATGGCCATTATCCTCTTGAAGTGGCGCTGATTGATGATGCGTCCGTAGTCTGGGCAGAACTTAGGGTTCTCTGTGTAGAAATCCTGGGAAAGGAAATAATTTCATTGGTGCTGCTGATCTGTCTGTACTTCTCCAATCCTATGAAATCCAAGCAAAGGGTACTGAGTGAAAGAAGAGAAAGCCTCCCCAAAAATCTGTGCTTTTGGTTCACTCACTTTTGTTTTACCTAACCTATTATTCAAGGTAAGTATGTTAAGTAATGGTGCATGTTTTTTATCTTTTGAAAAAGCTTTTTTTCTTTGGAATGCCACAAGGATTTCTTTCCAAAATAAAGGGCTATTTGAAATGGATGGCTGCTCTTACAAAATGACTCCCGGTGTGAAAGTAAAGTACATTATGGGTTACTACTGTCACTCATCTGATTTTGAAACATTTACTGACTTTCATAACATTTTGGAATGAAACCCTTTATTAGCATGGGACGCTAAATACAGAACTTAGCTCTGCTGCCGGTTTCACAGATCCTATCTACCTTGATGGACTTCTTGACCTCCTCGATGACCCGGTCCTGGATGCTCGGCTCACACAGGATGTAGTCTGGGGCGATGCAGGTCTGACCGCAGTTACTGTACTTCCCCCAGGTGACACGCCTATAGCGAAGAGGACGGGTTAAAGGATAACACCGGTGTAGGCAAAAATAAACTTACGGCAGAATAATCTCTTCACATACAATTCTGACAGAATGGAACGACTTTTGATACGACTACAGCTGCAATGATTGTGGCATAATAATACAAGTGTTATTTAAAATTATGTGTTATGTTAGTCAAGGCAGCAGCATGTCTATGCAAACTGTTA
The DNA here is from genome assembly GCF_046629955.1 of Centroberyx affinis. Lineage (NCBI taxonomy): Eukaryota > Metazoa > Chordata > Actinopteri > Beryciformes > Berycidae > Centroberyx > Centroberyx affinis. The sequence goes on along the minus strand of NW_027281933.1, from coordinate 286,153 downwards.
TTAATGGATTTTTGAAAACAATTAGAGCCTATGACTTCCAGGAGGAAAGGGAAACCTGCAGTAGAACAGACAGTAGCAGCTTCTGACTGTGGCAAATACATCGGTGGGTTTTGACTTTTCATGGGCATTAACAGCAGTAGGAAAAGTTAAATTATGTTGGTATTATTATCCTTTAAGAGGAGGAATGCAGGAAGGTAGAGACAGTACCAGAGAGAATAGATGAAGAAATATCTTGATTAAATAGAAAAATAGAGGAGGGGTGAAGGAAGGGATAGAGAGAGGGGATGAGGGAGAAAAAGCAAAATAAAGTGTGAAGAGAAAATGCGAGTAAGGAAGAATGAAAGACAGGAAAGAAAGAAAAAGACAGAACAAACAGACTAAACCATATGTGAGCAGTGGTCTGACCTGCAGGCTACGCTGATGTCACAGTTCTTGTCGATGTAGCAGGGGCTCTTGCCGCCCAGCTCCAGGGTGACGGGGGTCAGGTGTTTGGCAGCGGCCTCCATGATCAGCTTGCCCACCATGCTGTTACCGGTGTAGAAGATGTGGTCGAACCGCTGGCGCAGCAACTCCTGGGTCTCTGGCACGCCTCCAGTTACTACGGGGTAAAGCTCCTAACACACCGATTAGGCACATTCATTCAGTTAATGATATGCTGTGTGCAGTTACTGAAGCAAAATGGTTAGTACCTATGCAGCATATGGGCAGTTTTAACAAAGTGCTGTGATACGCACAGAAATACACACACATGCACAGAGAAAATGTCACATTTAATCTTTACTCTTTACATGCCATCACTACCGACAACAACCGAGTTGAGTTTTCCAATGGGGTTTCCATAAGCCCAAAGTTGTTCCCAACCCCCAGAGGACCATGTAACCCTTTAACTGAAGTTAAAACATGAAAATCACCAAAATTGGAGCTACAAGGTTTTCACCTGATATCGATTATATGTAGAACTTCAAAACTATACTAATTACTTTAGCTTAAAGATGTGGAAAAGTACAAATTGATTGTGACTGGAAATGTTATCTAAAGATCACCCACCATGTGACTGGTAGAATTAAGAGACTTGCCTATCATTGTCAATTTTTACCCACATTCGGTAGGTGGCAGGTGTTAATTTTTCACTGTGAATAGAATATAATTGTCCAACTTTAGAAAATGTGTCTTTTCTGTTTCAGGTATGCAGTATTGTCTGGTTAAGAGGCCCTGATGTTCTTATACCTAATGAACAACAGAGCTAGAGGTCCTACAAAGTGTCTGTCTTGTCTATCTTTTAGTTACAAAGGCTACAATATGGCTATAACAGAACTTTAATCAATCCTACAGATGCATAGTGGAGTGACTGTATCCTTACCTTGTCAATGTAAAGTGGCAGCAGGTCCTCCATGACCTTGGCAGTATGAACACAGACCTCTGAGGGCTTCACCACAGCAGCATTACCTGGACGGGTGAATGACAAAAGGAGCGGAAATTAAATAATGGAAACACATGGTCCACGATGGAAATAATGATATATTTATTAGAGTTATGTAACAGATATATTTTTAATTTTAGTGTGAGCCTTCATGATCTTCTTTGCAATGTTTCGAAATATGTTTTAAATAGTGTGATGGCACAAATTTGCATACAACCAAACTTCATGTTTATGGCTTTCTGTGTTCTTCTTTTGTTAGTTTGCTAATTATAGTTAAGACTGCAACTGAAAATAATGGTTCGAAAAATTCCCCAAGAGAAATTCAAGTCATTGCATTTTCAGTTTGAATGCTGCCAGCAGGGGGCAGCAGACGACACACCAAATACCTGATACTGTATTTAGGATTTAAAGGCCAAAATGGACTTTATTCAATGCCTTTTAAGGCCCGGAATATAAATAACCTGGTTTAAGACATTTTCAGACTTGTTTGGCTGATCCTGCTGTCAATAAAGCAGGTGAAGACTTCTAACCTACTAGTCAGATAAAACCCTCCATGTGAGATCTGATAGCACTAGGCCACAGGATAAAGTCCACCCTGAGCAAACACTTATATATCCACTGCATGGGCCGTGGACATACACTGATTCAAATAAAGCCTCCAGCCATCATCGTTGGAGTCACAACAAGGCCTAATCAGATGTACAAATAGAGCTATACAAACGTAAAGCTACACAAATAACCTGCCTACAGAAGCTCTTGCGGCACTTCTAGCACAATTTGTATATCCTGTAACTACAAAGAGATTCAAGCAAGTAAAGGATTCTACAAAAGACTAGATAATGTTACTTGCTACTTGTTTTGCTACTTGTTGCAGAACAAAGGACTCCCGCACACTGTCTACTTCATTTGCAATTAGAAAAGATATATTGGGAACAACGTTTCGGTACACAGACATTCATCAGGTTATTTTGTTGCTACGTTTTTTGCTACTTTTGCTACTTCCTGCAGTGTAAACAGTCACAAGCAAACACTCCACAGGACGTTTGCATCACAAAGTGATCACAGCCTGGCCAACCACTTGGCTTGGTGCCTCTGTACAAGCACAGAGTGGCCACTTGATGGTAGCTTTTGAAACACATAATGTATTATTGATGAGTTCATTCATTAGCAACTTATCTTGTAAGCCAGGCTTTCAGGAGGAAAGGTCTGCTTCACTCAAGGTAAGGACAGAGCTCAGCCTTGGCCTTCGAACAATCATTGATAGGACCAACGCTCAGAGTTCAGACATTATTATGCTCACACACACATAAACACATCAACATGCACACATAAGGATACAAATATACATGTTGGCACGCTTGTGACAGTTACACACACATGCACACACACCTCACAGCACACAGATGGTCTTTCACACCAAGACAACTGAATCCATTCTTAATCTTATGATGTCATGAGTTCATGGAGTTGCCTTTGGCCCACTAATAACTGGCTGACAGGGAAATAAGAGCGTTATGCAACATTAGGACAAAAAGGAATTGGTCATGATCACATGACAAAGGATAACAGAGTGAACACTGAGCAGGGCTAAAAAAAATAAAGAGCAAGTAAACAGTAAACATTTCATCCCCTGAATGATGCACAGTTGTAGTGGAGGCAATAAGTAGAAAATATGTTACCTCATATTTCTTAATTGATGTACAGACAAATTCGGTGGCTCCCCGCCAATAAGTGCAACTTAAAAATGCCAAAGTGGAGCAATGACACTCATCTTTCCCTATACATTTTGTCAAAATCCAATCAGCAATATATTGTGTGTGACGTAAACACAATTAAATAAACATTGTTACGCCCACATTGCAGCAATCAGTGTAATTTTGAAAATGACGAAACAGAGCAATCAGACGCATTACTCCCCTAAGTTTTGTGAAAATCTAATCAGTAGCGTCCAAGATATTGTGTGTGACATACAGACAATTAAACAAACGCTGGAGCGCCCCCTTTTGGCCCATCGGTGTCATTTAGAAAATGACGGAACGGAGCAATGACATGCATCATTCCCAGAAGTTTCGTCAAAATCCAATCAGTGGTGTCCGAGATATTGTGCGTGCCGGACAGATAAGTGGACCGAGGCCGATCCACAGTCCCTTCCCTGATTTCTTCATGGGGCACAATGATGATGAGATCAAATGAAAATGTGAACCCTGACCTCATTACACCACACACATGGAGACACACTGGCCTTTCACCTACCTAACCCCATCCCTTACACACACTGTCCCCTCAACCCTTACCCACTCTCCCTCACTCTCTCTCTCACACACTCAGCAGCCTACAGTACCAGCAGCGATGGCTCCTATGAGAGGCTGTATGGTGACGGCCCATGGGTAGTTCCAGGCCCCGATGATCAGCACCACGCCCAGCGGCTCCGGCTGGATGTAGACCGTGTCCGAGAGCGTCAGCAGGTTCTTCTCCACCGGCCGGGGGGCGGCCCACTCCTTCAGCTTCTTGACGGCCAGGTTGATCTCCCCCTCCAGGCCCAGGGTCTCGTACAGCTGGGTCCCCACCTCACTCTGCGGGCCGAGTGTGATATTGTAAAGAAAGCATGTACAAGAGGAACACACAGGCTCCTGTAGTGTCTTGTGACTGTATAAGTGCTTTGCTTTTGCACTGATGATGGACTTTGCATTGCACTATTTTGTGCGTTTGACTCCCTGTCTGGTCTTATCAATCACAGTTGGTGTGTATGTCATAAGTTACAATCATTTGTTATGTGTTTTACTGTTATTAATGCTAATTACCTCTGCCAAGGTGGTAATGTTTTCACCTGCGTCTGTGTGTTTGTCTGTCTGTCTGTTAGCAGGATATCTCAAAGAGTTCAGCACGATTTGCACCAAACTTGGTATGAAGGTTGGTTATAGGCCAAGGAAGAACTGATTAACTTTTCATGTCAACTGGCCAAAAGGGGGAGTGGCGGTGGGCGTGGCATATCACCAAAAGGTGCATATGGGGTGTTGTCAGACACCACAGGTCTGTGCTCTACTGAGCACATTTTCTAGTTGTGTTACTGTTTTTAATTGTTTTTTTCCTTGTGTTTTATTCTATGTGTTTTTATTTTGTGTTTTTCACTGTGTAGTTTTACTGTAAACCTTGTCTGCAAACCAAATTCCCCTTGCAAAGACAAAGTTTTAATTTGTAAACACACTGGCAGTAATGGTGCAAAACTCCCAAACTTCCGGAGTTGGCTCTGACTCTAATTGTGGGAGTCGATGCAATCGATTCCTTGACTGCTGTAGATTAAACCACAGGAAGCTACATTTGATACTATGTATGCACCACCTAAAAGGCTGTGGGGGAATAGCTCTCAAACAATTTGCTATCTGATGTACACAGACAAAAAAAAATCATTGGTTGAAAAAGCAGAATCAACAGACTCTCATTGTCATTGGCTGAGAGTCGACCCTGACTCTCAAGCTTGTTGGAGTCTAGGAATCGACTCTTCTGGGGTCGACGCTCCACCGCCGGCTGGCAGACAGACAGAAAGGCAGGTAGGAAGGCTGCAGACAGAAACATCCAGTCACTACTCACTTTATTGAGGTCTTTTCTGACGGCATCTGATATCTCTGTCTGCCGCTCAGCAAATAACCGCTGCAGGTTCTTGAGCTGGCGGATCCGGTGCTCTAAAGGCTTGGACCTGCCGGTTTGGAAGGCTTTCCTGGCACGAGCCACTGCCTGCTGCTCCCGGGACATCCTGCAAAAGATGATGGGATAAACCAGATAGTTCGGGTCTTCTGTTGAGATCACGTTCGAGGTGAAAATACAGACTTTTTGTGTGTGACACAGACAAGCGACTCAAAAGACAAACCTCTGCCCCCTAGTGGTCAAATATGGTTTTATTCTCTCACGCAGAGAGGCCAGATAGAGAGGGAACCGATGGAGAATTTGCAAAAAATCTTGTGAATGACTGAAACCTCCAATTGCGGATTGAATTTTCTGACATGTATAATATGACCCAGGTAGTATTTCCTGTAGATATAAAGCATATTGAGCATATGTTTTGTTGTTAATAAAAAACAAGACTGGCTGTTGGTAAATACCCATTACAGGCACACCAGTCACTGCATCACTGTTAATTTAAAATCATAATTCATATCGGCGCTTAGGCTATATGTCGCTTAGAAATCATGTTGTTTAGCTGCTGCTCAAGAACCACATTGCTTAAGAATAAAATTTAAGTGTTGTTATTTAGCTTATTATTATTAAAGCTTTATTGGACATTGGTGTTCTTTCATGCAAAGGTAGGCCTATATTACCGCCATTTTATAAAAAACAGTTAACATCTGGATGCAGTGTCGATGCCTTAAATTACACAAAAACATTTTCTCTTGTTCAAACAAATGGATTAGGCCTACTCTCTCTTTGATTCCCCTATGAAATGTAAGAAAAAGTTCAATTATACGTCCTTAACAAACAAAACCATACAATATTCTTATTTCTTAATGTCAAAAAATTATATAATGTAGCTCAAAACTGTTTTTTTTTTTTTTTTTTTTTTGGAATAGCTCCCAACACTGACATAACTTGGATTGCTATTCAAAGATTAGCAGGACCGTTAAACCATCCAAAATAAATCAGTCTAGTGGTCACGATCTGAACTACAGCGGAGGGCTTATTGCCCCGGGTTACGCTGGCCTTTATTGTTCCTTCCTGTATGTTTATGGCAAGCGGAGAAACTGCTCATATAGCACTTTCCGTTAGACTACATATCAAGACCAAATTACACAATTTAAGCGCGTGGCGTCATTTGGCTGACAAAGCAATTACTTCGTAATACAGTTGAACTCCGCACCAAGGCATGCTGGTCACGAATGTAATCAGGCTACATTTCTTGCTTATATATTCGTCGCCTTTGTAGCTTATATTCATAGTCTTTACAAATGTTTTCTTATCTGCTGCATCATTCACTCGTCATGCATCTTTTCACGCTGACCGCCGTCACCTCTGGATTAGCAGCCTATAACGAAAGAAGCCAAACACACGACAGAATAAGTTTTATTCTCACCTGAATAATTTCAGTTGCGATGTGTTGCTTGAGATCCTTCAGGCTTGATGGCGAAGCAGCCTACAGCAGCGGCGGAGCAGAGCAGCCAAAAAGTGACACATTAGCCGGTCTGTCCCTCCCCGTTAGGTCCCTCCCCTGCAGGGGCAGAACCAACACGTTCAGCTGCTGGGGCTTTTATCTGCCCCTCGCCCCTCATGCTGTATGTTATATCATATCTGGAGGCAAAGGCTACCAGACTGACTTACTACATAATTACACCAGAAAGTCTAGTTGTGTCCTGCACCCAGGAACAGGAGGGTTCTTCTTGGGTTCTTTAGGGTACTATAAAGATTCTATAAATGACTCTAAAGGTTCTATAAACTTTATAGAACCATATCCTTTATAGTCTTTTGAGTCCTTTATAGCGGTGACTCTCAACCTTTTTCATATTGAGGACCCCTAATTTAGTCCACAATAGGGCCACGGACCCCCATTTAATGAGATTCTGTCACTCAAACCCAAATCTGAGATTATTTTTATTGTTAGATATGATTTTGTCCAGAATTCCATGACTATCTGTATTGTAGGTAGGAGATAACAGTGAAACTATGATCTAAACAGTCATCCTTCTACATTCTCTAATTGTGTTAACTTATTGTAAATGAAATAATGGTGAAGTTTAACAATTCATCAATTTACTGGGGACCCCCTGGAACTCCCTCAAGGACCCCTGGTGGTCCCTGGACCCCACGTTGAGAACCACTGCTTTATAGTATAAAGGACCATAATGACTCAAAAATCCCTCTGGTGTGATGAAATAAAAACAAAACTGACAAATCAGAATAAAGAATAAAGAACCACTTCTTCTGCTGGTTGGAACATTTCATATTTTCTTCAGTGGCTCTTTACAGCACCAGAAAGGTTCTATGTATACCATTTGAGAACCTTTTGCAAAAGGTTCTTTATAGCACCAAAAATGGTTCTCATACACATTTTGGTACTGTATAGAAGGCTTTTTGTTAAGAGTGGAGTGTCTCATATTCATTTAATCAAAAATTATCACAGAGAAGAAAAAACAAACTGTCTCATTTACCTGTTTTCCTGATGGATAGCACCAGCATATTAAGTTATTAAGTTGAATTAATAATATATTATGAACCAGTCTATCTTATCTATTATTTTGAACTGATACTAACTTTGAACTGAACTGCTATTTTTTCCACCAGATCTTTATAGGTGTCAATATAGCAGTAAATGCAATGGAAAAGAAAGTTTCTAGTAGTGTTTGGGACCTTGTTTGTGTAGTTCATTTTATTAGCCCTCCTTCCGAAGGACATACCCATGCATTGAAATCCTATTTCAGAATAGTCATCTTTTTTGCATTCTTTGGTATGGATGCGTCCCTCTTTTATCAAATGCCAGGAGTCACAGTCAGTCTTTAGATCTCAGGACCATGTGATACCCTCGGACATTATGATCTAGTTTGGTTCACTGCTTTCTGGAGTGATATTCCAGTTCAGGGCTCAAACCAACCTGGTCCAAGTCACAAGGAAGTCTTGAGTGCTTTTGAAAGGCGTGTCTCAAATCCCAAATCAAAATCAAGTCAACTAGGGTCTAAATCCCATTCCACACGCCAAGTCGGGTCAACTCGTGAATAGAAATGAGTTGATCCAAGTCAGATCTCTGCGAGTTGTGCATGTTCTGAAACTATGGCCTATTTTTTCCCCCACAATTCTGTGAGTCAACATAAAATAGACTCTCCTCTGCCTTATTTCAAAAAGGTCATTGCTGTGGGTATAAAATTATTGTGAGAATAATATCAGATACACTGTAGAAATTGCATGCCAGACCAATACAAATGTTAGAAAAATATTTGTCAAGCCATCATGTCACAAGTCAAAATCATGTGTCAAGTATTGAGCTATGAGTCCAAACAAGTGACAAATCAAGTCTTTAGTCATCATAATTTTGAATGAAACAGGCTCAAGTCTTTAAATCTAAAGGAAGTGACAGGTCAAGGTTTTGGACAATTCTGATGGCTAACAGTGCCAAAACAAATATCCGAGCATTTTTGCTTTAATCACCGAAAAACAACTTTATTGAAAACATTTTTGACCCCCGACATTGTTGCCTGTTGCTGGGAGCATTATGGATCTGGATTGCACAAAAATGGTCTAGTGTAGCGGCACCTGAATTCCACAATTCTTTATCTGTTCATTGATAACTTCCTATAATTTACAGGGTTTTCTGCTCTGCATTTCTCAGTGCAGCTCTCTCAACTTTCATCCAAAGCCAAGCTAGAGTCGCACCGACCTGCTAGATGTCAGCGCTGAACGGGACGCTGACATAATATTTCAATTTCTTGCCCTAGGCATTCCTTCTGAGTCGTAATATCTATTTATTTGGCAACTATGCCAGCACTAAATCATGTCTCGTGCTTTCCCTACTTCCCTGACGGACTGCTTCATTCTTTTATCCAAAGCCGAGCTGGAATCACACTCAGCCTCTATTTCTCAGACCCAGAGAGGCCTTGAAGCTTGGGGAAATGGGCGAGGAGTCTCCCCCCCTCTGCCAGCACATGGATTAGGCCCAAAAATCTCTCAGGTTGACAGGAAATGTGGATGGAGTTTCCACATCAAACAGCTGGCCAAGGTAGGGTGTTTGTGTATTGTGAAGGAGGGAGCAAGGATGTAGGTGAGGGAGAGGAGGGCAAAGCGTCATTCACACCTGAGTGTCAATCTTGATTTGTGGGAGAAGAGTGTGGACACAGAAGAGCCGTGTTTTCTGTGTGCACACCTGAGTTTGTGAGGTACAAACTGAGGCATTCAGACACAGAGAGAAGCACAATCTGTGTATTTCCAAGCCAAACATTTATAGAGAGGTCAGGAATACAGCTTGGGACACAGAGAAGACCAGAGACTCAGCATGAGATGAATAGTGTTACACAAAAAAATGCATGAACAAGGAATTTGAGAGGAGAAGAAGAAGAGAACAATGTACGAAAAAGGACAGTATAACCAGAATTTTATATTATGTGTGATAATGTGCGATATGTGTGATAATAAAAATTGAAATAACTAAAGTAATATCTAAAGACTAAAGCATGCATGGACTCCTTAAGTTTTTGTCAAATGAGCCAACATTAAACTAGCAGAAATCTACGCAATATGTGCTTTTCATTCAAAAAGACCAGTTTAAAAATATCCCCAGCTGCAAGTTTAGAAGCAAATAACTAATTTAAAATAACCCTGTAAAGAAATCCAGGTTACTCTAACTAAATAATAAATGTAAATGAAAGTAGATGTATGTTTTGCAGTCAATTGTTTGCCTTTTCTGCCACGTCTATGGCTGGGGTCACCATGTCTACTGCTGTCTGTGTAATTGTTATAGTCCATAAACTCAGCTTGTAGTGCCTGAGTTACTAATATGGATCTCAACATTAAAGCAAAAAACCTGCAGTACCCTATTACTCAGATGTAGGCTACTAGAAACAAGGGCCAACGGTCTGTGATGTCATAATGCTTTCTGAAGCCACTTCACTGAGTGAGACCATGCAGCGTCATAGAGGAGTTATGTCATACAGCCCCTTGCCCACCTTGTTTTCATTCAGCTGCTGATTGAGATAATGCTGAATAAAGAATAGATATAAATACAGAATATTTGATGAGCTGCAGATTTCTTAGCCACAGTGAAATGTTTGCCACTGTGCCTCAAAGATTTGTACTATAGAACAAGTAATGTTACTTTAGAAAATACACAACCTCAGATATTGCTGAATAAAGAATAGTTCTGAACACTGACTACTTGTTGATGGAGGTTTCTCAGCCAAAGTGACATGTTTGTCATTGTATCTGGAAGCTTTGTTTTATTCAGCAGTAAACAGAAAAAAATAAATGTTATTGTAGAAAATACACGAAGGGGTAAGCGAATAAAAGCTTAAATTATGCACCATATAGAGGATATTTATTGTTGATAAAATAATGTTTAGTACACGGTCTAATAATGTTGCCTAGTGGCTGGTAGAGGGTGTTCCTCATTTTTTGCTCTCTGACTCTTTTCTCTCCACAGCACCAAATAATAGGGTTGCCTTTAGAATAAATCAATTATTAAAATAAAATATTAGATGGCGTTTTCATAAATATAGGCTATATTGCAACACTAGCGCTAAAAATCCCTAGTGGCTCACCCTGGTTGGCCTACAGCATGGACTCTGTAAAAAGGACATTTCGGTATAAACCATAGACTGTAAAAAAAATAAGGCATAGACATTTATAAGACATAAAATATGTATCCATATTACAATTTAACATAGGAACTGCATCAATTTCAGGGGTCAAAGAGGTCAGAGGAGTCAAAGGTGAAACCCATCATGCACTTTGGAAGCATGTGACCCAGTTTCAGTTGCTTGCTGTCTGTATTGGCACAAATCATTTTGGTATCGATGTCTGTTGTCTTAATGCAAGTCATGTGATCGCTAGCAACAGTCGAAGTTATGATCTTAATAGCTTCATGGTTCATGGGATTAAGAGGGAAAGTGCAGCACTTTGCTGCTACTTTGAGCCCACTCATCAAGGTTAATGTCTCATCTTCATCAGGCTTTTGGGTCGTTATGGCTCTAAAGTCTTTTATTATTACGTCACGTGATCTCGATGTGACTCATTACCCCGAATTGGTTGAGACAGGAACCAATTTAGTTTTTAGACAAATATTTTCACAAATTCATTGATTGCAATTTGTGTAATTCCATTTGCTGCTGATTTGCCTCAAATAATGGTTATTTAAGCCTTATTAGAGTACAGTAGAATACAATAGAATTTGTCATAGCTAATGATCGTCATTGGATCAGTAACTGAACTGAACTGAACTAAACTGAATTTAATTGAATTGAATAGGCCTACATAAAAAAAACGTTGCAAAATGTTTCTTTATATACCTGCCTCACTTTTGTCTCTCTGTACCTTCTCGCCTGCATTATGTTTGAAATATGCCATTCAGTTTCCAATGGCCTTTAGGTCGCTGTGAGTCTGGCACTAGCCTGGGAACTTCTGTGCATTTGGACTTTGCGTTATCCGGTGTTTTGATGTCTCGATCGGTGGAAACGCAGCCGACCAGGAAGGAGAAAAAGTAGTCCGATTTGTCACCTCCACACATTACAGCTGACTGAAGCCTCACACTCCCAGAGCCCCTTCAATACACTTCCACTATGCACTGAAGCCGCTGTTTTTCTGCGCACCAGGAGGCAGCGAGGTCTAGGGGAAAGGATGTGGGGCAGACCAGAGATCTGCCTGGCTTTGAGCTCCCTCCGATGTGTCAAAGTGTGATTGCTGCTTTACCTGACCACCTTAGCATGGGTGTCAAATGGGTATGTCAAGGTGTGGACGCTCGCTATACATTAGTTTAAGTGAGTCCAAATTTAACCCGGTGGTCTTAATCATTATGATGGAGCGCAAAGATCAAGCCAAATTTGGCAGAAATCGATTTGGAGGCCATTAAGCGAGTATTCAGAACTAATATTTCCTCTACTATCTGTGCGTCTGTGCGTGATAGTTTGATGATCCACCTACTTCTAGTAATTTATCACATATGAACAAATAATATCGTCAATCATTACTCATTGCTCCATTTTCCCCCCAGAAATTAAATTGATATAAGTGGGTTTGGAAGTTTTGGTGCAAATGATATTAATCTATGCAGGGACTTTGCCATGTTGAATGAATTGACACCCTGCAGGTTAGGACAAGCTAGTGTCCGTCTAGGGTAAATGGGCACATTACTGGGTCTTTGGGGATCAAACAGACACCTATTAGCCGGACAGCAGTGAAAAGGCGTGTAACACATCAAAGGCACGCGTTTAAGGCATGACATATCTGTTGGGAAGTGCGGGGGTGGCGGGGGGTCGTTGGTGGACTGTCAAGCAAAGTATAAAAAGCTTTTCAGCTCTGCATTTCCATCAGTGCCTCGGACAGGCAGGAGGGACCGCACTCTGTTACTTTGGGTTTGATTCTGACCAAGTGGCAAAGAAATGGCATTCGGTTTGGATTACATGAGCAACAATGTCTCCGAGATGAGCCCGTTTTACTCGGGACATCACTGGTCAGCTGCCTGCCTGGACATGAACAACAACGATGATTACGCACAGGACTCCAGCAGAGGTGAGAGCTCGATTTCCATCAGTTATTTTATTGAACCTTGTAAAATTGTTAGTTCCGCATAAAAGCAGGAAGACGTGACCATTGCTCTTCTTTCTATTGGTTTCTTGCTACGAGAAAACATTAATTTAATCTTATCTACTGTGTCATTGATTGCAAGTGGCTCCAAACTGTGCATCTTACTTGGTTCTCACTTGAAAGTGGGGCACAATATCGTGTTTTTAAGTAATAATAACATCATGTTCTCTCCATGTAGTGCCCCATGATGCTCCTCACAGGATGCGCGCGGACACCCAGCGTCGCCGGAAGCGCACGACCTTCAGCAAGGCGCAGCTGAGCGAGCTGGAAAGGGCCTTCTCCCTCACACAGTACCCGGACATTAAAATGAAGGAGTCCCTCGCCTCTCTCACCGGGCTGCCCGAGTCCAAGATTCAGGTATGTAACGCTATGATATCAGCAGAGGCGTCAATTCAGGGAAAAGTGGAGCAGATACATTACTGAAAAAATATGAATTGGTCAGTGTGGTAAATTATTAGACATAGTTCTCCAATGTATCCTGCACAGGCGCGCGCAGTTTAGAGGGAACATTGGTCATGAATGTTCCACTGATGTTTTGTAGATATGGCTCCCAAACAAATCTCTGCTTTGTCTTTGCTGTCAGTTATGATGATAAAAACCACAAGATAAAATCTGAACTCAACAGGTGGAGATGTGCCACACAGATTTGCTATGCGTAATTTTGGATGACTCCTATCCCATCCAAAACTCTAGCCTACTGTTAAACGAAAAGCTAACCAAGCTGTTGTTTCTTTTCACAGGTCTGGTTCCAAAACCGACGTGCACGTTATTTCAAGAGCAAGAAACCAAGCAGACAGGCATCGAAGCCGTCACCAGACTACCTTCACCCGCAGTTCCCTTACATGTCAGCTACCAGCGCACCATCCTTCATGGTTTGCCCCTTCCCTTCCACTCCTAGCCACCCATCTCCACCAAGCTACCCTTCTCCAAGTTTGCCTCAGTCCACCAAGCTTTCCAGTATGCTGGGGAGTCAAGCGATGCGCCTGTCCGCACCTACTTCACCTATCCCCGCAGACCAGGCCACGGTCGGCTCCCTGCACGGACCGGGTCTCCCTGGAGGTCTCCAAGACCATTACCAAAACCCAGGATTTACTGATTACTTTAACGAAGCACTTCCGCACACCGCATTCAGTGGATGGGATTTCCCAGAGGACTTCGAGTCTTTCGTCGGAGATGCCCAGTCACCCCAGCCGGTGGGGAGTCGCTGCGGTGCAGTCGGGCATCATGTGCCCGAGGAGAGCGTCCACGGCGCGCTGCAGTACCACGGATTCACCACTGGGGGGAAACAGCAAGCCGAGGCTGTGGACGATCTGTCCGAGCTGTGCTTTCAAGAGCTGGGTGACTTCAATCTTTCCGATCTGGAAATTTCTGCGGCAATGATTGATTATCTTTTGGGCTGACTGATGAAAGACGATGTTTGCAAACAAAACAAAAAACAAAAATCTTTATTTTAAAGTCCACATATTGTAAATAATAGAGTATTTATGGTCAAATGTAACGTAGAAGAAAATGTCTCACGATAGATAGTGAGATAACATCTTATATAACTATACAATGTATAGAACTAATCACATATTGTTATTAACATATTGTAGAGCTTGATAAGATGTAATTATTTTCTGAAAAGTTATCAAATAAACCTAAAAATTGAAAATGGAGATGCTGCCTGTGGTTGATTCATATTCCCTTTTTTTGCAGGATGTCGTCACGTGGCGCCGTGGCTTAGTTGGTTAAAGCGCCTGTCTAGTAAACAGGAGATCCTGGGTTCGAATCCCAGCGGTGCCTTTTTGTAAGTTATGCTTATTTGCACTTTGTTAGCATGGGACATGATAATGAGTGGGGAAAATAAGGAAATTAGCGAGTTGTAGGCAATGTGTTCATACACTGCTGTGATGAGATCAAAGTGCAAACTCTGTGAATGATTTACTGAAGTCATTGTCCCACAGCTACGTTACACATGCACGATGATAATGTCTTGCATATCTACAGTGATTTTAGCTAAATATGCGTCGTTCACAGTATAATGTGTCAATGTTGCACACAAAAAGAAAGAAAGCAAGGGTTCAATACAACTTTTGTTTTTAATCTAAAACAATTACTAGCTGAATGTTAATCTTCCGCAAGCAGTAGCTAATGAGTAGCTGTATGAGGGGACATTTTTGGTTGGCTTATTATGTAAAGTAACTGTTATGCGGTCACAGGTATTCCTTTATTTGGTATTTTACAGTGGCTTCGAACGTGACTCCGCCAATCAGAACTATCAGTTTTCCACAATGGCCAAGACAACAGTTTGAAACAAATCTGCATGTAGTAGAATTCATCACTGGACTTAATTATGGACAATGGATAGAATTATGAGGATTTTCAGTGACTGTGACGTCACAGAGGCTGTTGGGCTCAGGGTGTTTCGTGGGAGGGGCAGCATGAACCAACCACCAGTAAGAACCGGTTTGGATCGTTTGGACTGAGTTAGGCCTCGCCCTGCTCCCCTTCCCACAGTTGTGCACATACTGGTGTGTGTTAATTCTTCTCAAACATTTTTGGTCTCACAGTCTGGCGAGCGTTTATGGTTTTGGTCTCAAGGAAAAACAGTTGGATTACCAGCAGGGACAACTTATAATAAAACTGCTATCCTATTCTGCAAACAACATCCAGCTTTGTCTATTAACCAGGGGAGCGCTCAGCAGAATCTTTGTGGCAGGCACTGGTCCTGAGCTCTGTTACCACATTACTGTTATCCATCATGTGTCTCTAGTCGAGTGCCATAGAGAGGAACAGGAGCCAGCCATGCAGCAGGAGTCAAGTGTCATTGTTGCTGTCTGGTATTAGCACCACCTGTATGTTGTTAAAACAATAGTGGTGACAGCCACAGCACCCTTAACAACAGATGAAACAAATATTCTTATGTACCTAGAGAATGGTCATCTGTGATAGAGAAGCGCAAGGTAAAGAAATAAGCACAAAGGTGAAATTGTAGAAAGCTTAAAAAAGACAGGAGCATTTTGAGAGTAAACAGAGGAGGAAGAAATGGGAGCAGGGATGTGATTGAGGGTGGAGATTTTGACATGAAGTCTTTGTTGAAGAGATGAGATTTCAATGACTTTTTTTCAACTTATTCCCCTTCATTTCTACTCAGCTCTCATTCTGCCACCTGTGTCATCGTGTCTTTGTTAGCCAGTCGATCTGCAGAAGGAGATTAGACGACACTGTGAGGAGAACCTCTAACTAAAGCAACACATACCCACTTTACGTGAAAAGGCCGAAGGAGCTGAAGCAAAGGTTGCTGGGAGTCCATTAGCTCAGCAGGTGAGCAGGGCCAGAAGGAAGTTCTTTACATTGACTTAGATAAAGACAACTACGACATGACAATCAAACTGCTTTGACAGCAATTCAGAGGGGCAATTGGATTAAGAGTTTTGGTCTATTTCTGAGGTCAAAACAAGTGTGACAGAACAATGAAGTTACCTTGACAACAATTGAGAACGTCAAAGTTTCATTCTGCAGTGCTACTTTCCTGTCAGTCCATTCAGCTGTTCACCTTTGTCAAACTTCCCTTATTGTTATAAAACTTTATCTACAATATATACAAATACCAATTTAAACAGCTTGAAATAATGGTTGATAATGATTATAGATGATGGCAGTATGGTAATTCAAATTACAGTCTGTAAATTTGATTTTTTTTCTGTTTACTTTCATATTACATAGATACTGGTGACAAAGTAATCCACAAGTAAAAGTGAAAGACAACATATTCGATTACTATGTTGGGGTAATTCAATAGATTAAGTTACTCATTAAATAATGTAATCAGTAATTGGCAACAGATTACAGTTTCAGAGTAACATTCCCAACCCGGTCATAGGCCATAGATAGATATGATCAGCTGGTAAAATTAGTGTTTTTTTTAGTTATTGATGTGCCCCACTACAGGCTGATGTGAGAAGACAAATCAAACCCTGGCCCTGCTGGACAGCAAGGAGTCTTTTATCCAGCAGAGGGTGCAACTGTCCCAAGAGAATAACTGTCTGCTGGACAAACTAGAGGACCTGGAGAGGTCTGCCACTGGGTTTATCCTAGGATGTGGCATTCGAGATATATATATATATATATATATATATATATTTTTTTTTTTTTTTACAGATATCAGATAATTTGGACAAAGAAGAGAAATGCTATCATCCCTTCCTTCTCCCCATTCATTTCTGCTGTTTGTGTTGTCCTGATCACATCCCTGGCCTGTATATCCTTGGGCAGAACTATAACAGAAAGCCATTACTTCAGCAGCATAATCCCAGATGTTTAAATCCAACTGAGTGAAAGGACTGGAGCATTTTAATCTCTTCCCCTCTTCTCCCATTCTGTGCTGGTTACCTTGTCCTCAACTTATCCTTGTCAACACAGTCCTTCCTTCTCTCCTCTTTGTACACAACCCTGCTGCATCTGTCTGCTCCTGACAGGCCAATCTCCAGTTTCTCCCAGACTGACAGCAGTGATTCAGGCTCGTCCCAGCCTGGTGCCCAGGGTGGGGGCTGCCGCCATCCAGTGCCCTAACCTTGCAGACGCTGCAGTTAGTACACATTTTTCGAACTGCTATATGCAAAAAAAAAAACCCTGCCAAAGTGCTTTTATATGTGTATGAATGTACACAAATATATCAATCAACAAACCCACAACAGACCCTTCGATATAGGTGCAAACGTATAACAACATTACTTTTTTACCTGTGCTAATGTTCTTGGTATTCTAATCTATTTGAAGCATGTATAACAAATTTAATGCAAATTCATCAAAGTGGGGGTGAATGGCTTATTTTGAAGTATTTAACCATTCACAGTAATATATATTAAAATAATCCAAATTGTAATATGCAATATTTTCTGTGTGTGTGTGCATGTTTGTGTCTGTGTATACCATTTGGACAGGGAGAATATTAAGACACTCGAAGAAATGAAATCTCTTAAGTTTATTGAATCATGCAGAATTTCAACGTATCAACCTAAATATACAGTGGAGACTATTGGTATTTATCATGTTTAGGAGAATGCTTTAACAACAAAAATAACAGGAACTAGCTGTATTTCTAACCAGTTAATGTGCTGATTACTTAAAGGCAGACGCTCATCACAAAGAGGTGTGTTTAACTTCAAGACAAACAACCTGAACTACTGTCTCATCAGTCTGCCTATCTCTTCTCTGCTCTGTCAACAGGTGACTCTTCATGCTTGCAACCCAGCCAGTATTTTGCAATGGATCGTGGGTAAGGAGGCTTGGCAAAGTCCACGCGTTTCGTCTGCAGATCCACCCTGTAGTATTTATCTGGGATCATAAGCAAACAAACACACAAATCAAGAGATTGTTAAGGGAAGAAGTTTCTGAATGTTTTGTACTGATTTTATGCCTATTTCTGCACGTAAGGTGCAAGCATACATACCTTTCTTGAAAAAATAGACATTTTGAACAGGCACGCTCTTGTACTGTTCCGTGGGGCTGTCGGTGATGTCGGTGATGTCACTGTAGTCACTGTAGTCACTGTAGTCACCGAACCAATCATAACTCCACAAATCCTCCAGGAAGATGGAGCGGCTCTGCCTGCCCCGCTTTCTGCTCCTCCTGCCGGGCCTCCTCCTCCGATTGGTCCGCCTCCTCGTTGGCGGAGAGGGAGGAGGAGAGGGCGTGGCTTTGGGGCTGAGGTAGACGCGTCCCACCATGGCAGCATCTACAGGCGGCCTGATGCCCACCCAGTCCCTACTGATGAAACGAGGGCCTTTGTGGTGACCGCCAACTGAATAAGGAGGAAGGAGGTGGAAAAAGAAAGAGAGATAGAGAGAGAGGATGATGAGAGAGACAGAGAGGGAGGGAGAGGGAGAGAAAGAGAGGGTGAGAGATATTTTTGAAACAGGTTTGCACTTATTAACTATGCAATGTAGCTATGCATGCAGATTGTGTAGTAAATAAGAAATGAGAGATGATTAGTGACACACACATAAATACTAAAACACGCACACACACACACACACACACACACACACACACACACACACACACACAGAGCTGAGTCTTACAGGAGCCCCCAAAGAGCTGTGTGAAGAGATCCTCCCATGTCTGGTCACAGTAGAGGTCTGTGTAGCGTGTGAACAGCACAGACGGGGAGGAGCGGGTCATGCGCACACACTCCTCATGGGAAGGCTGGTGCTTGAACTCATACTGGTAATACTGGTCCCCTGAATAGAGAAACAAGCAGAAAAATAGTCTAGCTCTTGGCTGCTCAAAGTAGGTCCCACAGACCAAGTTTGTCCCTCTATGAAATGAAACGCTTTACAATCCAGATTCATTCACATCTGTCTTACATAACACTGAAACTCTCTAGATGATCAATGTCCAATAAATGCCCAGTAGGATTATTTTTGGACTGATGCTTCCTGCCCATGTTACATTTTGCCCATTAATGCTCAATGCCAAAATGTTTGGGCTTCCTGGTCTAGCTAATATACTAATATATAGATAATATAGCATTTTTATATACCATACCATGCTTAAGCTTTCCTCAGTCCATCATTGTGGTTAGCCAGTGTGTATATGCTTGTCTGATCAGTAAAAAAGGAATGGTAAAAAGACAAGAAAAGGTCAATTTCAAATACTGAAACATATAAAAACATCCATACGCAATACCTTTGAAAAAGTAGACCTTCTCTTTGCCGTGGTGGCCTGGCGCTGGTATGGCGAACGCTGCGTCGACGTCATCTGGAACTTTGTCAAAGCCGACTGAAATGTCCCGAGGGTAGTCCTCGTCCAAGACATCGTCTTCAAACCTCCAGTACTTATTCCCCTGGTAGAAGATAAACCCAAAACCCAAAGCAGTGAGGCATGATGGTGTCACTAATGATGCTCATGCCTAGTTCATAAAATGGAACAATGTTTAAGTTATGATACATACATTTTATTCCTATGGTCAGCCCACTCAGTATTTGTGAGCATGAAAATCTCTCTACTCCATAGACAGTGAATGGGAGACTAATTTTGTGGACCACAATTATGAACCAGGAAATGTAATTTTATCCTCAGAAAATCCCTGCGGTCGTCTCCAAGTTGCGTTTACCCTCTTTGCTAATGCATTCTCTGTAAGGCAGCACCAGGTTTTATAAATTAAGGCCTGTTTTTCCTTAGCTCTTTGGTTACTGGATTCCTGTTTAGCAATATTGATTGGCCTGTCCTAAATTGAGTTGTGTCCCCCTGTAAATACAAGTCCTGTAGCCTCCTGTAGCTTGATAAAGACACTCACTGTTCTCCCAATTGAAAGTGCATTCCAGAAATACAGAGTGCATTACTTCACTGCAGAGGTGGGGACTCGAGTCAGACTCCAGTCACAATTTTAATTGATGTGATGCATGAGGAGAATACCTGAGACTCGACTTAACTTGTACTTTGACGACTTGAAAATGTTTCTAAAGTCTTGACAAAAGTGTCTTGTGTTTGTGTAAATGACGTAGATTGAAGGTTATGA
This sequence comes from Centroberyx affinis, assembly GCF_046629955.1. Taxonomy (NCBI): domain Eukaryota; kingdom Metazoa; phylum Chordata; class Actinopteri; order Beryciformes; family Berycidae; genus Centroberyx; species Centroberyx affinis. Next base: position 265,961 of record NW_027281933.1, on the reverse strand, counting down.
TTAAGATATTGAATTTAAATTCAGTATCTTCAGGTTCTGAACTTGCATGGAATGAGTGAATTTATTGAAGTTGAAACTGATTATAGAAACAAACTCATGATGCATATTGCACTGAAAAGTCCTAGATATTTAGTTTTCTTTAATATATTAAATTGACACTGGACTCTTGATTTGTTCTGACTTGACTTGGTGTTCTACATTTAGACTTGAGACTTGACATTATTGACATGGACTTGACTTGGACTTGACTTGGTAATCTACATTTAGACTTGGGATTCGGTCACACCTCTGCTTCACTGTGATCCACAACTGAATTCCAAAAGCCTCGGCTCGGCTCTGGTCTGGTCTGTAGAAAGACAGAGATGGTACCTTGAAGATGTAGGTTTTGCCCTGGCAGTTGATGCGTGTGAAGGCAGCGTCGATGGGGCCAGAGATTCCCCACACGTCCCTGATGAGTTTGGGGTAACCAGGAAGAATGGAGCTGTCATCCAGTTCAAAGAAATATTCACCTGGGAAGAAAAGCAGAGCATGAATTATGATAAGACCTAAGGCTAATTCCCATAATGAAACATATGCAGAGACCGAGAAAAGGCATGGAAGGAGAGAATAGAAGTAATAGCTGACTGAGTACAGCAAGGGTAATGTTGGTGACCAATAACAAAACATATCGCTGTTGCCGTGTGAAAACCTCATTACTCCATTTTTGGTGATTCACATGTTTTAACTTCAGCTGAATGATCACATGGGTTGAAACAATTCTTGGTCATATGAAACCCTTTCAAAACCCCATTGGATAAAGTAAAAAAAAAAAACATGGTGGTCAAGCTAAAAACAAGGCTGTTTTTATAATATCTGAAAGTTGACATTTTGGAGCTATGTGGTGGTTTTATGGACAGAAATGCACCAAATGCTTGACTGAAATAAGCCATGCACCTCACTTCATGGTCAAGTCAGCCTGCCAGTTTTTGCCAACCAGCCTGCAGGCCTGCTCACCCATTGCTGTCTCAACTATGGGAGTTTTTTGGGTCAGCTGAAAAAAAAAGGGGTAATGGAAAACTATTCTCCAGAAGCCACAGTTAGAGAAATGCAGGAAACATACAAAAGCAGACACATGGAGACAGTGGAACAGATCCTGGATAGGCCGTACCTCTGAATGCATAGATCGACCCATTCTTCAGCTGCAGGAAAGCATCAAAAGGCCGAGCGCTGCAGGGGAGCGCGTCGGGGTCTGTGGGTGGGGTGGGGCCCTGTGTGGTGGTGGGTGGGGGGGGGCCCTGTGTGGTGGTGGATGGGGGGGAGGCGGTGGTGGGTGCTGTAGTCGGTGCGAGAGTTGCAGTAGGAATACTGTCGGGAATTGTCACTGCTGCGTCTATTTCCTCTGGTGCATCAAAAGTGTCCCCACGAGCGACTGAGGGAGAGAGGGAGGAGCTTAATGTCACATAGGAGTTTCTGTCACATGGAAATGTTTCTGATTTAGATTCTGCCTGACAAAGCCAAGGAGCAGTAACTGTGTAGTGAAACAGAAAAAAAAGAGTTTATCTTCTGTCCCGACAAAAGCATCGCTGGAACTATGGAAGCCCATTCCCGCCACTCCCGCCAATAAAATAAAAAACAACTCAATTGTGAATTTTTTTCTTGCAATTGTGACTTTATTTCTCAGAATTCTGACTTTATTTCTCAGAAGTCTGACTTTATATCTCGGAATTCAGACGTTTTTTCACGATTCTGAGTTTATATCTTGGAATTCTGAATTCTCAGAATTTTTTTCTCTCGCAAAAAAATAATAATTCTGAGATAAAAAGTCTGAATTGTGAGAAAAAAAGTCAGAATTCTGAGAAATAAAGTCACAATTGCGAGAAAAAAAACTCACAATTGAGTCGTTTTTTATTTTATTTTATTTTTTAAATTTTATTGAGTGATGGGAATGGGCTTCCATATGGAAGTAGACTTAATAGCATTTATAATAATAATAATAATAATAATAATAATAATAATAATAATAATAATGATAATGATAATAATGATACAAAATTTTATATAGCACTTTTCTTCACAAAGTTACAAAGTGCTTAACACCAAAAGATTAAAATAATGACATAATGCAAAAATAAACTAAACAATAAAAGCTAACAGAGAAGGAGAATAAAACATTTAAAAAGTGAGTTTAAAAAAAGTATGTTTTCAATTGTGATTGAAGAGCAGCCCTTCTAATATTCTCAGGCAAGCCGTTCCATAACTTGGGGGCTCTCACCGCAAAAGTATTATTAAAATGATTAACTATTATTAAAAGTATTATGAGTATTAGTTTTTGTCAATATTAAATCTAAACCCTACTCATGATATTTGACTTTTACAAAACATACAAAAAGTAGTTACATTTGTTTGCTTTTATAGGCAAGGACCCTAAACAAGCAAGACTTTAGTTAATTAAAATACCCAAATTTGTATTCATTGGAATAGTGATATTTATATTACTGACTTTTCTTTGGGCAGGTACTGTCAAAGTCTCCACAGCAGCTTCCATAGTACACACACATGGAGTCACACTGACATTTTTTCTGGGGGTTGAAGGTGCCGCAGCGACCCACACAGGACTCTGTGGAAATGCAGTTAGTTGTGTCAGTGTGAAGCAAAATGCACTGGTGAGGTGGTACAGTGCTTGGAGAAGTGAGTGTATTCTGGCTGAGAAATGACTTGGTCAGACTTTACCATTCAGTACATGTGAATGATAATTTGATGAAAAAGGTGAGTATACTATTCATGTACCAGAGCGGTTGGTATATCCCCAGAATAGTTTGTGCGTGTGTGTGTGTGTGTGTGTGTGTGTGTGTGTGTTTGTGCATATGAGTCTTAAAATGGAGGATTGCGATGCTACATTTACTGGTTTTCAGGAATTGGGAGCCAAAACATTTGATAAACACTTGACAACACTACTGTACAGATGATAGTGCACTGTATGGACAACAATGGCATTCTTCTTCATTCTGATACAAAATCAAATGCCAGTGTTACACATGAAGTTCAGGTCTACCATTAGAAATTAGAGGAAAAAGTGCAATTACTATGAAAGAAAGGAGTGATACAATTTAGTCTTTGACACTTGACGTTCAACTTTTCAGGTTATTTTTTGGATTCAACATGCCCTTATAATGTTTTCTGAGCTACAGTCATAGAGCTCAAATGATTAGTTAAATTAGAAAAGAGAGCTTGAAGGACTTACCCTCTGCAGCAAAGGTGGTGGCCAACGCTAGGATGAAGGCCAGCAGAACCACTGCTGGCTTCATGTCGTCTCACTTGAAACAATATTCCACCTTTGATACGAAAAAACAGTAAGAGATAAGCTAAATGTGTAGAAGTTATATTCAGTAGAGAATCATGTCCTGCTCTGCCTGTCTACACCAGTGAACTAGATAGATAGATAGATTCTGGATGCAGAACCGTGTGCAGATGATCAATAGATATTTACCAGAAGCCGTTGACCCCTGGGTGTCTGTTTTCCCGATTGGTCAACCCTTGGCTGTGATAATCATTAAACTGTGATAGCTGATCTCTGGCCCATCTGAGGAACATGATGCTAAAAGCTCATCATAGCCTTTTTGTGCGCTTTCTACGCAACGATTTGCCCTTTATCCGGCACCTAAACATTGAAAGCTTCTTTTCCCCATATTTTTAGTTTTTATTTAACCTTTATTTAAACAGGCAAGTCAATTAATAACAAATTCGTATTTACAGTGACGGCCTGGCGAGAGGCAAAATGCCCCTTGATGGGGAATTCATAGTATTCCCATGATGTCACATGCATTTCCTACCAATAAGGCACTTTACTATACACACAGCTCATTGGCTGTGTTTGTCATTTGTTTGTAATCACCTGTTAATTTATTACATTACCTGTTATTTTCCTACCAAAAAATCTAAATAAAGTAAAATAAGAGGATGACAAGCTTAATTATATTCACAATTTGGAAAAGTCTGGATAGGCGAGGATAGTTGATAAACTGTATATGCAGGTTAGAGTTATGGTTGAGTGAGTAAGTGAGTGAGTGAGGCAATTGGCATCTGAGTTCAAACATTGTGTAACCAGGACAGCCATTTTCCTCTATTGATCCATCGTGTAGAAAAACAACCCTTAGGCAAACACTGGGCCTTCTTCCAAGTTTGGCTCTGATAACCAGAATGAGGTACTAAAGATGAGAAAGAGCAAGAAAATGTTTATTATTTCTATAGCCTGCTGACTTCCTGGTCTAGTATTTTTGAACGTGGCCAGCAGGAGCTTGACCGATCGAAAGTGATCATTGGATTCAGCACCATGGAGAGCGCTGCCAGAGCTGAAACCAGCACATCACTGCTAGGCGGAAAGCTTGAGCCTCCATAACCTTTTGGTCTCCAGTTGTAACCAAACTACAGGAACATTATTACTTCCTCATCAGGCAGCCAGTTGATCTGCAGGCATCTGTTAAACATTGAAAGATCTGAATCAATAACCACTCTGTTTTTTTATAGAAACAGAATGTCTCCGTTGGTATCTTGCTCTATCATCATTACATTCAAACTGAGCCATGTCAGGTCCTATAATACCAGTCCAGCAGTGGAAAAGCCAGTCAATACAACAAAGTACAGTGGTGGAGGAAGTCAATGCTGTGTAAAAGGTATTCTATACTTGTCTTTTGTAAAGTGATGCTGTGTTTTGACCAGTTTGTTTGATAAAAAACGATATAGACAGAAACAAAAACCTTCCTCAAACATGATCAGAACAGATCAGGGAGAGCAAGTCCGCTGCCGGTGGACTTTTGTCCTCAGGAGAGATTGTCGCAGCATATCTTAGCGAGGGCTATTAATACTTTGGATTGCCTCCATATCTCTAATAATGTGCTGTCACTTAATTAGACGTAATCTTTTATTAGGTCGGTTACCCTTGAGATATGTCTAGTCCGGTAGAAGTAGAGTTGTAAAGAAGGCCCAGTGAAAAGCGTGGCTTTGTCTCGTGAATGTTATGTAATCCTCTGCCACCTTGCCAGAGCCGAGGCTGTCGACTGGCAGTAGGACTGTTATCTTGACTTATTATTCATCCTCTGATCCCTAGCAACAAAGGTGCAGGCGTGCTTGTTGTTATAGAGTTTTTCTCTTCTGATTTAATGTGGGCTGATTTGCCTGACTTCAAAGGAAAGGCCTGTTTGAAAGGCTTGACTGAAAGGAGCCTCCTGGACTTTATACCTAATGTTTGAAAATTGAGTCTTGATGAATTATGAATGATTACAACCTGTGACAAATCATCTGTGTGATACTGGATTTCTGTGAGAAGCTACTTCATGCTGAACATAATGTTGCCTGAACCTCTACAGCCAAATGAGCTTTTTTTTTTTTAGACTTACAATAAGTGCAACAGTAAAAGATGTGATCATTACTCAAGCATCAATGGGCAAAGTCACCAAATTAGAGGGTAGCACAAACCTTTTTTTGTTTTTTAGGTTTTTGGAGACAGTAGGTAATGTTCATCAATACATACTGAACTGTCCTGGGACATACGAAGAACATTCACTGGTTTTCCACCTCAATGTACACAGAGTAGAACAACAATCTTCCCTTAAACTCTAGAACCACCTGCTTGGCATGTGAATGAATTTATTTCTTTATGGCTTTTAGAAGTATGTAAATCTGATGACTGAAGCCGGTAGACTTTGTGACACTTGATAGATGGAAGTATATTACCTTTTACTACTATATTGGTGAAATACAATAAAAGTACAGAGCATTTTGGTTTCCAAGTTCCTTTAAACCAGTACAATACAATATCCGCTGACCTATTGTCAAGCGTTTTCAAAGCAATAATTGTTATAATAATAACAAAATCATACATACATTTAGAGTGATGAAAGATCGCATAAATGTTGTACTACACAACAAAAAGGTGGAACCTGATCTTCTGTTAGATGGAACTTATTTTGCTTCCTATAAGAACAATTATACAATAACTACTGCTTGAAACTGAATAGAATAAAGAATAAATGGATAATATAAAAATAACAATGAATTTACATTCATATGCCCCGGTTTCATTTCATTTTGTGTCGTCACAGGAGATCTATCGTATCTCTTCATTCAACCCTCGGAGACTTGTGGCTTTAAGTAGAAAGATTGAAAAAAGCTCATTAGACCAGATGCTTTATGCCATTTCCCCCTTGGACTGGTTGCACAATAAAATCTGGACCCATCACTCTGAGAGCTGGGGTGGCTTCCAAGGTTGGATAATGTTTTGCCATTATCCATGTTTCTGGTCTTGATGGCTGATCTTGTTTGTGTCCAGCCAACCTCTCCTCCAACCGTTATTTTATTCCTCTAGTGTCTATGATAACCCTTGTACATAATTGTGTCTCTCAGATTGGCCAGCTGTGCCTACCTGTTCAAAACAAGGCAGAATGTCACCAACACTGAACACTGAATAAGGCACTAGCTGAAATGTTTGTGGATGATGTTTCTTGCTTCTTGTTTTGTAAAAAAACAAAAAACAAAAAAATAGCATAAAACGATTTGGAAAACCTTTTTGAGTGCGAACCATCTTTTTTCTACTGAAGATACTCTACTGGTTTTGACATGCAGTGATTCCTTCTACAAACATTCCTCAAGTATAAAAAATCTCCACAGATCAATGAAATCTGTAAAAAGCACACAAAGTTAAAACAGATAAAACTTCAGCTCAAAGGCCTTGGCAGGATTGTGGAGCTCATGAAGTCTTTGTTTGCTGCACAGTATCTTGGTGATTGTTTTGATAACTCTAGCTGACTTTACTCACTGATTCTGACTCTGTTGACCTAAGAACTGTAATCACTTGTTAAAAGGTTACATGTCTTCCACTTGTTTTTTTAAATGGAGTTCCTGATCACAAAGCTGTCTTAGTACTGAAAGACATTCAGCATGAAAGCACCGTCCATATGGAATATGGAAAACAATTTGGAGTGAATGGTCAACCGTGTGTTTCTATCCACCGATTTTCTAAACAGGGTATTGTGCTCATACACTTCATTATCTTTTTGAATAGATGAATCAAGAACCATTCATTTTCCACCTAAGACTATTGTGTTCTTAACATGATGCAAACTCAATACACAAAATATTGTGTATAATGATGCAAACTGAAGTCTAAAATGAGTTGTGTTTGTTCTGCTGAGTTTACGTCTTTCAGGCTTATAGGAACTGAAAGGTAACTACTGTGTCGTTCTTACTTCTCCATAAATATAAAAGTTACAACATGTGTCATGTTGTGATTCAGTATCACATGGTACTTATTGCAAAATGTCTGGACATGGCGGCCTTACATCTCATCCTCATTAAAATTTTATCAGATGTGGCTACGCATGTTCTCCGTAATATAGCATATGCATTTGTTTGGATTTAGTACATTTGGCTGTGTGTTTTATGACTTTATTGAAGCTATTCCTTGGCGTTATCTCAAATACGATCTGTAGGAATATAAAATGAGCGAGAGAGTCCATTGATGTCCTTGTATTGTAAGATCATTAAATTGTGATGTTTCTTAAGAATAGATTAGACATTGCTAATAAGGAAATTAATTCTGTTTTCTGCTGGTCCTGTATGTCTTTTCCTCTTGGGATAAATTGTATTTCTGTTGCCCTTTATTTGTGTGTTAGAGACTTATTGTAATGTCTATGAGTTGCTAAATGATGTGTGTGGGCTTCATATAGAGTATAATGTGTTGATTAACACACACCTTCTGTTCCTTTCATAATGACTAAATGTTTTTTTGGCCACCGTCACTTTTGGTTGCACATGTCTCATCTAACTAGTTCCTACATATGAAATTAGTAACTTACATTTAAAATGGCTTTAAATTATTTGACTGCACCCTTTAGTGTGGAATTTCTGAGAATGAAACACATTGGCGTTTTGTGACTTTTAATCAAATGGCTTTTTGACTTCTTAAACAAAATTCTAAAATATTTTCTCTACTTTCATGTGAAGCTTCTAGTTTTTTTCAATACTTCATGGTATTAGTCATCTTAATGCAGATCATAACCTAGTAAATTTTCAGTTTTTGATTTGAAGGCCTTGTAGTGGCCCCTAAGTGGCTGCCTATTGCTTTCCTTGGCCTCTGCTGGCTGTGCGTTCATGTTCACTTGAACTTTGGTTACACCTGAAAGAGCTCTGTTCTTTCAGGTGATAAACCTGTCTATTGTTTGGCTATCTCTCCCTCTGTCTGTCAATCCCTCCCTCTCCCTCCCTCTCCCTCTCTCTCTCTCCCCCTTTACTTTTACCCCTCTCTGTCAAGAATTTTGCTCTCTTTGGTGTTGAGTTAATGTTTGATACCCTACCAGAGATATAAAGAGTAAATTGCGGTTTTATTATCCTCATTATCTCACTGGTTCTTTGTTAAGCTCTCTGCTTGCTTCTTAGCTTCTGCTCACCTGTGCTTTACCCGTGAGTTACCTGGCCCAGGTGTTTTGCTCTAGGTGTACCTGTCTGTTTCCCTTTCGTCTTGGTCTTGGTCTCGATTGGCCGTCGGCTGTGAGATTGCTGGATAGCTTTTTGTCTCTGGGTTGCCTGTCTGTTTTGCCGGGAGAGTCATGGCTCGGTGGCTGGGCTGGATGTGGTACCACAGAAACTACTTAATCATCGTCATCACGCCAATCGTCCTCCTCCTCCTGCCGATCTTCAGCCCTACACCGGTAAGAGTGTGTGTGTGAGGTGAGGCAAATACTGGAGTTAGAATTTTAACTGAGCCATTTGCCTCTGTGTGAGTATGTTTGTCCTGATTAAAAGAGCAAACAGAAGTGTTTTCCAGAGGTGGTTTGGTGGCTCTGCAGTCTAAAACAGATACTATGCTCTTGTGATGTGATGAGTTTGAATGTGACTCTTTGTGGCGTCACATCTTTCTTCTACTTGTGCTGTCTTTCTCCACTGTGCATGGCAGAGGAATAGAGTCAGAGAGAAATGTTGTTGAAATAAATACATAAAAATAAATACATTCCCATCAACCTCTTTCTGTCTGACTCATGGACAAAAAGCTTAGAAACCCTTACCTGATGCATGTCTGAAGTTAAAACTAGCAATGGACCATGGCTATGGAAAGAAGGGGAAACAACCACGGAATCAACCTAAAAGGGCCGATAAACAACCAAATGAATAGTCAAATGCAATTTAAAAGATATATCCTGAAATGAAAATACAGAATGCAAAGCCTAATCCATCTTAATTCAAGGGATAATTAAAGCCTTTAGTGGTGGCTCTGGGGTTCGAGCCTACATAGAAAGTTAAATTCAGTTAATTTTGCAAGAAACAGTTTCATTGACTTATAATGGGTTTTTTTGGCTCAAATTTGCTTGTTTAATAATATCCAATCAGGATTGGAGCAGAATAGCACATATACACGGAGTTAGGTATTTGTCCTGAGGATTTTAACCAAGAATCTGTTGAATACAGCCTGCTTAACTAACCTGCCAGTAATTGTCAGTGGTACACATAGACGATCTAGCCTTGGACAAAAATTAGTTCAAATGAAATCCATCGACCTCTTTTAGTTGCGGACTAGACCTAATCTGTCTCATAAAACTGGCTCATAATAACATAAAACAAAAAATAAAATCAGCCTTGTTTTCAGATTGAAGCTTTTTTTTTTTTTTTTATTCCTATAATTGTATTTGAGTGAGTTTCATGAGACTTTCTCAGCCTGTAAAGGGCAACATAAACCTTCACACTGACTGGAGAACAGGAAAACATCAACCTCGAGTCAGAGTGAGAATAGCTTATCCATGTCCACATCTCAGCAGGTCTTTAATGTCAATCACTTAAACCAACAGGAAGATAAAGTCTCTAAGGTCAAATTCCCAACATAATCACCGGAAGAAAAGTTACTGAATAACCTCTGACCTCCAACAGGTTTCCCCCATGTTGTCATGGAACATAGTATGGGTTTAAATGCTGCAGCTAGACCGCCTAAAAAACGTGTATTCATTGGCATATGTGTAGATAATTATGCATCATTTTACTGAAGAGGTTTTGATATTTGTAGAGCTTTCTTGATCAGATTTTCAAATTTCTTATTTGCGCTTTATTGGACGTATTTACTCCATTGTTTTGAGCTTTGCGAGCGACAAAGGAGATGATGTGCAACACACAGTAGATCTTAAGCCACATTTGAGCCCGTATCTTTCAACATACAACGAGTCACAGTTCACTTCTAAAGAGCTTCTGACTGGACAGGGTGCGTAAAGATGGCTGCCTCCTGGATTTTTAGTAGGTCTCTCTGGCTAAGCCCACAATGCATTGCACACCCAGTATTTCTGAGCTGGCAAGCTCAGGATACTTTACACTGTTGGACTTGTTAAATCATGCAAGGATACAATATTTATGCACCTGGTTTGGTGGAGAGACTGAAAAAATAAATGAATAATAGTAGTAAGATATTGCTTCCTTAGTCCTTCCATAAGCTAATGAGAAAAACCTTAGTTGGAAATTACCTCAATACTATTTAATCAAAATATGCTGAATATGATATTATAATACTTTATTGTATTATTACTTTATTATTATTATTGTAATGTCCATACATGTAACAGCCCATTCCATGTAGTAGATATAATTTAATTTAAATATCCTACATTTTGATTTAATGTATTTAATGAAGATTTCATGTTTTACATATTTTGACCATTTAAAACTGTTAGTGCCACAAAACTGACGCTTTCACCCAAAGTGTGTGACCGGCACATGCGTGGCAATGGAAAGTTTCATGTCGGCACAGCCTTTGTGACTCGGGTCCATACTGAGGACCCATAAAGATTTATCTTGAAAGACAAGAGCACAACAAACTGTTTGTTTTTATGATCAAGGGTTACTGCTATCTGCATGTGTAAAGTCTTATAGCCTTTTAAAGAGATGAGATAAGATACAGATACAGTAGTTAAGTTAGAGTCGCTTCTAGTGTCTGTGTGTGTATGTGTGTGTCCTTTTGTGTGTGCGTCTGTGTTAGTGTTAATGTTAATGTGTATATGTGTCCCTACGTTATTGTATGATAGTTGCAACAAATGAAGCATTTCAGCACTCTCATTCAGAGAATTTGGTGTGTGTGTGTGTGTGTGTGTGTGTGTGTGTCTGTGTGCTTACAGGAGGCGAAATGCGGCTATGCTATCATCCTCATGGCCTTGTACTGGTGTACGGAGTGTATGCCGCTGGCTGTGACCGCCCTGCTGCCCATCGTCCTTTTCCCCATGATGGGCATCATGAAGGCCGGAGCGGTACAGTCATCATCCACACTTACAAAATAATACAACAGAATAATAAAGTGATACTTTATTGATGCCTGCAGGGAAATTCTCGTGTTGCTCGGCCCACTTCGGAGGGAGGGGTCAAAGGTCAAGGGTCAGTTGCATTACAGCAAGCCTGGAGCTGGTAGGGGGGTCAGTGCCTTGGTGAAAGACACTATAGTAGGGTGAATGTTTAAAGAAGAGAAGAGAAGAGAAGAGAAGAGAAGAGAAGAGCAGAGAAGAGAAGAGAAGAGAAGAGAAGAGAAGAGAAGAGAACAGAATACAATATAATAGAACAAAAAATAACAGAAGAGAACAGAACAGAACAAAACAGAACAGAACAGAACAGAATAGAGTAGAATAGAATAGAATAGAATAGAAGAGAAGAGAAGAGAAGAGAAGAGAAGAGAAGAGAAGAGAAGAGAAGAGAAGAGAATAAAAGAGAACAGAACAGAATACAATATAACAGAACCAAAAATAACAGAAGAGAACAGAAGAGAACAGAACAGAACAGAATAGAATAGAACAGAACAGAACACAACAGAATAGAATAGAATAGAATAGAATAGAGTTTGTCTTGTCTGTACTGATGGAACACGTTGCATACAGAAAGTGCTGATCCGCCCCTCAGTCAGGTCTCTTAAAGACGCAGCGTACCCTCGGTGACCCGGACGGCTCTGCTGATGTCGGCGCTTTACGTTTTTATGGCTCATAAAACCAATAGGATGTAACAATGTGTCTGTATGGGGCAGCGGGTTCACAAGTCACTTGGGTGGGCCGAAACCAGATATAATATGTTTTGTGCACATGTTGCTGAAGTGTGTGTTTATCTGTGTGTGTGTGTGTGTGTACTGTGTGCGTTATCTGTTTCAGGTGTGTGTGGAGTATCTTAAGGACTCTAACATGCTGTTCATTGGTGGCCTGTTGGTGGCCATCGCAGTGGAGCACTGGAACCTCCATAAACGCATCGCCCTGCGAGTGTTGCTGCTGGTCGGTGTGCGTCCCGCCCTGTAAGAGCAGCGCAAGTCCTGATACACCAAACCTGTGCAAACCAGATCAGATAGCAAAGGGAAGCTGTGGCATTATTTGCATGAATAGCCACCAGGTGTCAGGGTCAAATAGTGTTTGCACATACCTTTAAAGTCACAATGAAATGAAAAAGAACATTGTCACATTTTTAGCTAATGTTCCATCTCATAATAATTCACTTATTTATCAATACATGCCAAAAAATGTGCAAAATGTCTTTTTTTTTTTTTTATAACAAAACCCCATTATGCTCCCTCCTGGTAAACAGTGATGAAGCAGATTTTTTAACAATCCCCCCTCCATCCTTGCCCTCATAGAAAACTACCTTTTTCTCCCTAATCGATACTGCCATCCCATCTATTTACACCGTCTGCCACTTTTGAATGTTCCCTCCCCACGTTATGTCCCGCCCCAAGAACCTGTTTGAACCAGAAATACGTTAAATTACAGAATCATCATGCTGGTTTTAGCCTCCTTTGGTGACAAACGGGTGGGAGTTACCAGGACGGTGAACTGAATTTCAGAAAGTTTATGAAAATCTAACTTTAGTATATACTAAATTTAGTATATATTTAGTCTTCAATTGACAGCTGACATGGCACTGGCTAAATGGTCCACACATGGTAAACCCCACCCAGCTGGTACTCTGATCTGATCACCACACACTTTCTTATTTTATTTAATAGTTTAATTGATATAGGGACAGTGCAGTTAACATAATTGCACTTCACTATTGAAATATAAAAGATGTATTCACATGGAGTTTGTAGCTACTGCTAATTTCCAACCCTAGTCCCTAGTTGGGCTTTTAAATAGACTACTAATAAAAAGTACACACATAGTACCACTTAGCACTATTCTCCGTTCACATCTTTTCATCTTTAACTCTTTTGCCTTTCATCATCACTCACTCTCACCATCATCCCCTCCACCCAGGTTAATGATGGGGTTCATGAGCGTCTCGTCCTTCCTGTCGATGTGGATCAGCAACACGGCGACCACAGCCATGATGCTGCCCATCGCCCAGGCCGTGCTGCAGCAGCTGAGCGCCACCGAGGCGCAGGCCGACGAGCGCGAGCTGGAGGCTGCAGCCGAGGACAACCACGCCTTCGAGCTCGAGACCAAACAAACTAAACAAGAAGTGACAGGCGAGAAACCGCAAGTCATCAAGACTCAGCCGGACAACTATGTATGTAAGTATACATGTCTGACACGGAGAGAGGGACAGAGGGGTAGGTAGATAGATAGATAGATAGATAGATAGATAGATAGATAGATAGATAGAAAGAAAGAACCTGTCAATCAGTGTGTGTTTACTATTTAGGCATCATTGGACCATGCCTCCTCAGTTAAATTTCCTTACTCAGACTGTGAAATGGGCCAAATTATTTTATTTATGTATTTATGTATTGATTTAAACTTAAACAAAACATGTGAGCTAGGAACAAATTCTCATTTGCAATGAATGGCTTTTGAGGGGAAGAGAATAGGGAGATAAATAATAAAAACATTAATACTAAAAGGGTTTAAGTGTAAGATTACAAGATGAAAGACCAACTATCCTTTCAAAATTAGTTATCCACCATTTGGAAAAATGGATACTTACTGTATCAAAATGATTGACATCATAAAATTAAAACAAATGATGCTACTTGTTAAAGCATTAAAGGTAATCTAAGTCCTTGGTTGACAAAATGGCTCAATATTTTTGAGACATTGATCGACGAACTTCAGGTAATATTATAGTCTCTGAAAATGGATATATGGCCTTTTGGAAATTGCTTTTCCAAATTCCCTCAACTAACCAAACGTTCCGGCCCCCAGATGAGGGTCCACAGCACGAGTGGAGCGCAGAATCGCTCCAGGAGGTAAGGAGAAAAGCGAGGGAGCAGAAGTACGAACTCCTGACCAAAGGGATGAGTCTGAGTGTGTGTTACTCCGCCAGCATCGGGGGCACGGCCACCCTCACCGGCACGACCCCCAACCTCATCCTTAAGGGACAAGTGGACAAGTAAGACACTCGGGAAAGTAATGGAACATGATCAACAAAAATATAATTTCTCAGTGTATAGCCATCCTAAGAAACATTATCAGACAAGACAGGAAAAAAAAAGATATTTAACCATCCATTCTCTTGTCTGTATCCCCTTACCTCTTTTTCTTCTTCTTTTTCTTTCTTATCCTCTGTAAAGGATCTTCCCTAATAACGGTGATGTCATCAACTTTGCCAGCTGGTTTGGCTTTGCTTTTCCCAACATGGTGATCATGCTGATTTTCTCCTGGCTGTGGCTGCAGTTTATGTTCCTGGGCTTCAAGTAAGACCTTCTCACCTGTTAGGGGGTAATGGATTACATGTAATGAGGTTACAGTAATCTGATTACAACAATGGTAACTCTAACCCATTATAGATTACATAATGCTTTTGTGAAAGAGCAAGAGAGATCTTTATCAAATACTTGGTTATAGGCATATAACTGAGCCTGTAGGTTGTATTGTGAGATTAAACAAACATAATTTACACATCTGGTAATAATGGTATAAAAAATGCAGTGTGTAAATTTGTTTAACTTCATATACAGTATATTATGAAGGCAAAGTAATCTGAATGTAACTGAAAGTTGGTGGATTGCCTCACTGTTGGAGTAATCCAGTGGATTATGCTACTGATTTTACACAGTAAATTAACCAGTAATCTGTAATGGATTTCATATTGATACTAACCTACTCATTGCTCACATGTCATTATTGTACTGACATTAATAGCAAACAAACACCAAAGCTGCTGAACTGCTTCACTCAACTTCACTAAACCACATCAAATAAGGAATTAGGAAAACTGGCATAAAAAGAAGATTCTTCAATAGAAAAATTCTGTCCAAACCGGATATGATGTAAAATAATACAATTGTTTTAACAATATAATAACCTCTGACTATATAAACATTCATGGTTAGCTCTAGTTTAAAGCTTAACCGAAGTCAACACACTTTATATACATCAGGGAAATCACCGTCCAGATCGCCCATTGACTATCCACGCTTATAAATCTTCACTCGCTTCCTTGATTCATTGACCAATCCTCTGCCTCCCCCCCCCATCTTTGCCCTTTGTACTTGCACCTGCTCAGCATTAAGAAGTCGTTCGGCTGCGGCGTGAATAACGAGAGAGATAAGGAGGCGTACGCCGTGATGAGGGGGGAATACATGAAGTTGGGGGGCATAACGTTTGCGGAGTCGGCGGTGCTGACCATCTTCAGCCTGCTGGTGGTCCTGTGGTTCACCAGGGAGCCAGGATTCATGGACGGCTGGGCAACAGTGCTCTTCAATAAGGAGGGACAGTGAGTCTCTCTCTCTCTCTCTCGCTCTATCTGACATGACTCTTCAGAGTCTCTTTCTCTTTTCCTCCACTCTTTCATTTCATTATCTCTCTATAGTCCCTCAGTCTCTCTCTCCCTTTCCCTTGGATTGTGCACACATAATAATAATAATAATAAAACTCTATTGATATCCATACGGAAATTCTCTTTTCGCTTGGTCCCACTTCATGTTTTGTCCCTCCAGTTGAAGGATGATCCCCTTTTTAATGATCTCCTTGATTTACACTGATATACATCAATACACACATACTGTATTTGTTCAGTTTGTACTACACTTTGTAAGTGTAGTGCACACATGATCGCATCATGTCAACACAGTGAAACAGGGCAGCAAAATCCTCAGATACAAATGTCACATATACTGTCTGCTTGCTTCCCTCAGGTATGTGACGGACGGGACTGTAGCTATCTTAATGTCTATGCTCTTCTTCGCCATCCCCTCCCAGCTGCCCAGGTTTGGAGGCTACGGCTCCGATGGAGAGGGTGAGTCAAGAGAAAATCTCTCAATATCTCTACTGAAAAAACCCCCAACCCTAATATAAACATTTTTGAACACCACCAGTCACCTTCTACAGACAAATCCACAGCAACTCCTGCTCCAGCAACCTAAATTTGGTTTTCAGCTTGTCGGACCGCTGGCTGATGATTACCCAGCAGACATGACACTGCTCCTTCAAACTAATTACTGCCTAATACTCAAACTTCATTTGGGTCCCACAGGTAAGACGGTGAAGTCTCCCCCTGCTCTGCTGAACTGGCAGGTCGTTCATGAGCGAATGCCCTGGAACATCATCCTGCTGCTGGGAGGAGGCTTTGCTCTGGCTGCCGGCAGCGAGGTAAACATCCATGAATACTCAGTCTGTTGTCCTTTCTTTTCTTTAGGTTAAAGTAGTGGGTTAGTAGGTTAAAAGGGAAATACAGTAGTTACAGGCCCAGTTTGTGACTGTAGCATGGCTTCCCCTGTTGAAACGCTCCCATCTGCTGGTTTAATTTAGACTTTGAGATTTATCGGTTTGAAGATTTTTCTTTGACTCTGACAATCAGTGTCTGAACTTTTGATACACGGACTGACAATAGGCAGCAGATAAACAGTTGCATTTGTATTTGGAGTCTCTAACAGATTTGTTTACATTTGTAATATTTGTAAACCGGCAGGTAAACAAGACTTGCATTTTGAGTTGTGATGGCCTTAGAAAATTATTAAAAGCTTACTTTCCATCGACAAGTCAAACTTTTTAAGAAAATTCACATGGTCAAATAAATTCTTATACTAGTTAAGAAACTTACACCATAACAGCAACATACATACAACCTCTGTATATAAATCAGCACAGTTCTTTATGCCCAGAGAGGTAATGATTTAAGTAATAATCTATAACTTTTTCATATAAATAAATATCCATTTTGCCACTTTGTATTGGTATAACACAGTAATGAATCAACCTGTACCCACTTCACGAAAGCTTTTACATTTGCTGTTCTAAACCCTACTGTCAGGTAGGTCTTTCCTGGGAAAAATCCTCTGGCGCACAAGTGATGTAGTTTACGTTTCTGGCAGCAGAGAAAGCAGTTTGTTTGTAATAAATAGAAGAAGAACTGGGTAGTTAGCATGAGCAGTGATAGCCACCATGGCTGAACAGACAAAGAGAAGAGCGCCACCTACAGACTCTCAAACTCCACCACAGAAAACACATGACAGTACTTTTTCAGTTTGATATCTGTGAGGTGCAGTGCAAAAAACACCACAGCGATGAGAGTCATCACCAAAGATGCTGCCAAAAAATCCCTGACCCACATGTTCCCCTGATGACTTGGGATCGAATCCTACTGGAACCTTTTCTCCTGTGTTCATTTGAGCTTTCCTGCTGTCTCAATAGAGGGAAAAAAAAACGTGCTTAGACTCCTTTTTAAAAATAGACATTTCTGCTTCCATGTGTTTGAAGTTTTCTATGGTATGTGTCCAGGAATCGGGTCTGTCCCAGTGGCTGGGGGAGAGCTTGGCCCCTCTGAAGAGCATCCCCGCCTTCGCCATCTCCTTGCTGCTCTGCCTGCTGGTGGCAACGTTCACCGAGTGCTCCAGCAACACCGCCACCACCACCCTGTTCCTGCCCATCCTGGCTTCAATGGTAAACCAAACGGTTCACACGCAGGTTACATACACACACCAAGGCACACATTCATATTTACGGTATTTCAATGTATGTAACTGTGTTTCCTCAGGCCACAGCGATTGGGCTCCACCCGCTGTATGTGATGCTGCCCTGCACCATCGCTGCCTCTCTGGCCTTCATGCTGCCTGTGGCTACACCGCCCAACGCCATTGCCTTCGCCTTTGGAAAGCTCAAAGTCATAGACATGGTGAGACTCGCACACACGTATAATACATAGACTTGCACAACAGGTGTCATTCATGCTACCAAGGACTGTAGCTTTCTCTTTGGGTGAAACCTTACAATTCCTGGGTCTGACATTATTACAGACAACCATGCTGATAGTGTCTAGTGACTTAAAGGGTTGTGTATCTGCTAGAGGCACCATTGTTACTCATAGTGTCTCCATGCACTCAAGGACTGTGGATCATGCTGACAAAGGATATTTCTACAAGCTGAATGGGTTTAATCTGCTTGCATTCCATAGATACACATCAGTTCACATGTGATAAATAAATCTGCGACTGTCTGTCCCTGCAGGTGAAGGCCGGCTTCATGCTGAACATCATCGGGATTCTGACCATTAATGTCGGCATCAACACCTGGGGATACGCCATGTTCAACATGCACACCTTCCCTGAGTGGGCCAACATTACACACAGCAAACCTTAAGGGGAGAACAGAGAGAGAGAGAGAGAGAGAGAGAGAGAGAGAGAGAGAGAGAGAGAGAGAGAGAGAGAGAGGGTAAATGAAGCAAAAGAGAAAGATGTTTGGATTTAATGGAAAGAGGTGTGGAAGAAGTAAAAGAAGGGGCAGTAAATGAAAGTAGGGGCCAGTTATAATATGTGAAGATGGAATTGGTGTGAAAAGTGAAACAAAACGCGCACAAAACAAATGCACCATGTAGACCCAGTGGTCCTCCATACTGCATTCAGCAGCATTCAGCATTCAGCTAGAAAATTACCACCACTGCTGGAGAAAACATGACATTAAAATGACACTGTGCTTTACCCAATTTTTCCCTCTACAACACAAACAACTGTGGTCCTAATGTTCTGAATTAGGCGTTTTATTACAATGAATTACCCGAGCAAAACCGTAAAGCCAGTATTGAAACAATACACAACTGGGACCAAAGCAGTGTGTGGCTGTGGAACAAAAACTAAGATTATCTTCAGGCACCACTGCTCATGCAGTTAGACAGACCGTCCCCTGATGGCGTTCAGTACCTCCACATGTGATTTCATCGACAAAACAAAAGGGGAACGATGCTTTGATTTTATACTGAGCTCATTTCCTTAGAGAATCCCTTTTCCTTATCATTGAAAAAAACAAACAAACAAAAAAAATACAAGGATACAGTATACTATGAATGTGTATTTGTCCCAAGAGTGTTGACCAGTAATTGGGCTGATTTTTTAATTTTTTTTGAAAGCTGCGATTCTTCTGAGTGACCTTCTGTTTACAGACACTATATAAATGAGTCCAAATTGAGTTAATCGTATCAATTAGTTTAACTTATTATTGTGGTCCTTTTTGTCGGACCCAAAGGAAGTCTTTGTGCCGCACATTTTGTTGTTCTCTTAGTTTTCAGTATTCTCGTCACACTGTTTGCACCGTGAAAAAGAAAGACTTTATTTCTGATCTCATGATTTGTAAACCCCAAGTAAGCACACATTAGGTGATCATGGTGATTTGTATACCTATATTAGGTATACTTGATCTTAAAATGCAGTAAATCCAGGTGAAAGCTACTGTATGACCAATTATTTATTGTACTTAATTAAATCCACTTGTAGATGGAGAGGAGACAGGGTAAAAAATGACTTTTAAAGGAGTAGTTCACCCAAAAATGAAAATTCAGTCATTATCTACTCACCTCCATGCCAGTAGAAGTAGAAGATCTCCGGGACTGTTGTATAGACTAACAAACTTTACCCGATTTTCTAATCAATATTAGGAAGGTGTTACTAATATTGTGTGCAGTCAGTAAAGATTAAAAGGCTGGTTGAAGGATAACTGTCAGATAAGAGGCTGCCAGCAGGATATGATCAGAGTAGAGGATGTGACTGGTAACTATACTGTTGGGTAAATGCAATAGTAGACAATAAAACGAGACGGGAAATGGAGGAGAGAGACAGAAGTGTCAGCATAATTCCCAGCTCACTGACTCACACAGGCGCCACTACTGCCATGTTTATTCAATTTTACATTTTTATATACCATAACTGTTTGTATTCTGAAAATAAAACATCGCCATGTGAACAAAATGCATTCTCTCTTTCATTCACTCGACACCCACAACAACATACAACATGTTAACAGTCAATCAAGACACAGAGATATTTCAAAAATTCCCATAAACCTTTATTATTATTTTTTTGTTTTTGTTCAGTCACACCAACATTTGAATTGTCAAAAACTTTACATCAGTTCATTTCAAAATCTTTTTTTTTTTACATGAGTCACAATCAGTCATAAATAAATCTGTTCTACATGTTTGACTAACATTCAAGTGAATCCATTTCATCTCCGATTAACAAACTGAGTCCAGTCTAAGTGGTTTTCCACATTCCCCTTCCTTCCATTTCACTACTTGTAGCCCAGTCTGCTACCGCGTCTCACCTCTAATCCCCGTAACCCACAATCAGCGACTTGTGCAGGCCCAATAAACCAGGGAAACCCTAAGGGGGAAACCAAGTTCATCAAGATTTTTAATCACTCAGTTTGAGCCCATGAGGATATCAAGCAGACTCTGAAGCTCTCAGGAACATCTTCCTCCCTTTTCTTTTTTTTTTTTTGCTGATCTGAACACAGAAGACAAGTGCATTCAAAGAAGGTGGTAGTTTCCTACCAACTCTTTGTAGTTCTTCAGTATCACTCAGACCTGGCTCAACTAGAATGTGCAAATAATTCATTTGTTTTAACCCACTTGCAGTACCAGATGGGTGGGGTTTACCGCATCAGGACAGTTTAGATAGAACCAGCTAACAGAAAAGTAACCAACTTGACTCTCACTTCCTGTGACTGTTTAAACTTGCTGGTATTCATACTGAACTATGTGTCAAATTGCACCCACCTGGAAGATGGTATGTACGCTAAAACATAGTATTTGCAAATACTCTTTGAGGCAGGTCGGGTATCAGTGCAGATGGAGCAATGAGAGGAGAGGAAGCTAATTACGACTATTAAGAGGCGTCCCAGGACAGCGCAGTTACAGGCTGTTTGTCTGTTCGATCTGTGTAATAAACGCATGGGAACAACGCCACATGCCTCCGACCCACCAGACCAACACACACACACACACACACACACAGGTCCGAACTCACTGGAATGTGTCAGAGTGAAAACACTGAGATAAAAATATAGGAGAGGCAGAAAACAGGTAACACAACGAATGAGAGAATGTAAAGGAGAGAGACAAGGACTGACAGAGAAACAGAAAGAAACGATTATATTCTGGTTATGAGAAACGGAAGAGAAAGGTCAGGGGTCACGGTGATTTGCTCAGTGAACTACTTCTGCTACATTCTACAATCTTCAGTCCATTTAGTTTCCCTTTTGCGACAAGTTTCCGAAAGAAAAACATCAACATTCACAGATCCAAGTTTTCCCTTTCTTCTCTTATGAAGAGTTTCCTCAAATTTCCTTGACGGACAAACACCGAAACTTTGCAGCGGACATGAGAGAGTTACACAGTGCGGATCAACAGAAGTCCTACTGTCTTTATCATCTAACACAAAATAACATGAGGCTGGAAAGACACAGATGACAAAGTAAGCGTATGGTCATATCAGATCAATTGTCCTTTATAAGTTCCCCCATTGTTGGCTCTGTAGGGATGTTGTGCTTTGAGCAAATATAATAAACACACAGGCCCTACAGTAGATATAGGTCACACATAACTGGAATCATAAATAAGGAACAAGGGATAAGGAATAAGGAAAAAGGTCTGAAATCATCTGGGTTCAAAACTGCATCTAACTATTGCCTATTGTGTACAAAATGTGCTAACAGGTTTTGGAAATCTATTGGACCATTATGAACTAGATGACCACATTTGAACGTCACTGCAAATAAAATTAGTAGATTTTTTACCAGACGTGATCATGCTTCAAACTGACATACTGACCGACACACCTAATCACACACAGACAAGCATACGGAAACATACAGAAACCCACACATAGACTCAGAAAAGGAAGTGCATATGCGCTTGTACAAACACACACACACACACGCACGCGCACACACACACGCGCGCACACACACACACACAGAATCTGAGGAATCTTTTCCCCAAACCTCTACTTGAGTTCTAAAAACATTATGGCCGACACACACCTTATTCCTAACCCCTAATATTACTGTATATAGGGATGAAAAAAATAATTTCTGTCAATATTTAGAAGATATAGAGATTTTTTTTTTACTTTGCGACTTGGCTAGAAAGTGAAAACCATCTGATGTTTCCTAAAACGTTCATGTTGCTTTATATCGACTGAGTCAGGTCTGGTTTATCATGTTGCGAACACACTCTTACAACGCAGCGCCACACCAGGCGCTATACTGTCCGTGTGTGTGTGTGTGTGTGTGTGTGTGTGTGTGTGAATTTCTTCAGGCTTTGACGTGTGCAACCAACAATGCACATGTGTGTACTGTACACACACACACACACACACACACACACGTATTGTTGCAATTGATACATATCTGCATGGGCGTGTTTTGAATGGCATTCTCTCATGATGAGTAGGACCAGGGAGAGAGAGAGAGAGAGAGAGAGAGAGAGAGAGAGAGAGAGAGAGAGAGAGAGAGAGTATTGGATGGATGGGATGTTTTTTAACCCCCACCGCTGTACTCTAATTGTCCCTCGGTCAGTCCGTACATCCATCTGTCCCCGCTCAGCCTGCCGTCTCTACGGTCCTCCGCTGTAGGAGTAGTCCGCCTTGTTGTGCATCACCAGCTTATTGTCCACGAAGTAGAAGCTGTCGGACTGCGTCTCGTACGGGTGCAGGATCATCTCTCTCACTGCGGGGGGCGACACACACAGAGCCCAACCATCAGCCCAGATAAAGGCATCACTGCTGTTAAAGTAATAATCTGTGACGTTTTGACATATACATAAATGTCTGCTTTGCTCATCTCTATCACTGATTGATAGAACACAATAATGATTCAGCCTATACCCAGTTCAAAATGTTTTTATATTTTGCTGTTTTAAACACCCGGTGTCTGCTAAGTATTTCCCAGGAAAAATGCGTTTTATGTTTCCGGTAACAGCAACAGCGGTTTTGTTTTGAATAAGTAGAAGAAGAACTGGGTAGTTAGCATGAGCAGTGATAGCCGCCATGGCTGAGCAGACAAAGAAAGAGAGCGCCACCTACAGAAACTCAAACTGCATCGACAGAAAAGTAGAAAATGAAGAATTAAGACGTCACAATACTGGACACTGTTTGATTGACAGGTGATCTCTGGGAAGTGCAGTGAAAATCACCACAGCAATGATCACTTAGCACCAAAGATGTTGCCACAATAATAATAATAAAAAAAGAAATAAACAAGGATCTTGCAGATAATCACTTTAAGACAAACAATCTGGAACAATTTGATATCCAAGCAATTGGATCCAAACAATCCGAGCAATTGGAAAATGGATGTTGGCGAGATTATTTAAATGCATTTCTGCTTTATTACATAGTGGACAATGAGCAGGAAAGATGGGACAGAGAGGTGATGCAACAAAGACTTGGGACAGATTCAAACCCACATCTCTGTGAATACATGGTATGCTGCCTTAACCCACTGAACCACACAACCCCTAAACAGTGTTGTGTTTTCTACTGTATGTGTGTGTGTGTGTGTGTGTGTGTGTGTGTGTGTGTGTGACTCACTGATCTCCTCAGACAGAGGGGGGAACTCGTAGATGTGTTCACAGGTGTTCTTGCTGCTGGGCATGCAGAAGCCAAACTCAAAGTCAAAGCTCTTGAGAAGCTTCTCTCTGAAATAGTGCCTCTCGATCATCCTGAAATTGTCGATCGGCATGTCTCCGACTGTGAACTCAACGCTGGGGGGACAGAGGCAGAGAGAGAGAGAGGAGAGGGAGAGAGGGAGAGACAGAGAGGGAGAAACAGAAAGAGAGGGAGAGGGAGGGAGAGAGAGAAAGGAAAGCAAAGAGAGAGAGAGAGAGACAGTAATAATTATACTGCTGACCTGATGTCAGTTCATGGACTGGCCCTTTTCCTGGTGTGTTCTTTGGCCATGTAGCATGTTACAGGTAAACACAGATTCACACAAACTGATTCACACACACACATTCACACACACACACACACACACACACACACACACACACACACACACACACACACACACACACAGTCACACACACAGATTGACACTTACGTGGCTCCCACTTGCCGCAGTCGGAGGAAAGCGGGGGTGAACTGGTAGCGGACAAAACGGCCGGCATTCGGGTCGATATCCCTCTTCTCCCCTGCTTTCTCTGAGGTAAAGTGCAAGAATAGAATAGAATAGAATAGAAACGTTGGTGGTACTGGTTAGGCTCAGCTGGGTAGGTTAGACAGGCCTGTTATGTCTTTTCAACATACTGTTTTGTGTCTTGTTTCCTTGTGGTTTATTTTGTTACATCCTGTAATAAATCATTTTGTTTTGTGATTGATTGTTAATTAGTTAGATCTCGGTAGGCTTGTTCTCTGTAAAGCCTTTTGAGACAAGCTTTGTAATGAAGAGCTACAGAAACAAAGCTGACTTGACTTATTGTCCGCATATGTGGAAAGTTGCCTTTGCCTCACTGTGGTTGAGTTAAAAAATACATAATCAAACACATCAAGATACAAGGACAACACAACAGAGCTTCCAGTGCACAACATATTCCAGTTGATATTTACTAACAAGTGCAAAAAGTGCATTTTTTGATGGAGATTTATTAAAAGAATTCAGTAACATAGTGGCATGTGGGATAAAAGACCTTGTGAATTCATTCTTAGACCTCTTGAACGCATTGATTTTAACAAACAGCCAACAAGCACAAAGCACTGAGTCAGCAGCTGAGCCAGCCAATTCCATTTAATATTCATCCATTTACATGTTACTGTATACATGTATGGATGTTTTTGCAGATGAATGGATTTGTTTGGTGGAGTGTGACTGTGTGTACCTGAGTGAGAACGGAGCAGGATGTTGCTGAAAAGGAGCGTTGTGTGTCCTTTGCAAATATTTTCAGGGTAAATAAAGGTTGAAAAAAAATCAAAAAAATCCATGGTGTATGTTCAGTGACTCACCTAAAGACGGGGGCTTGGTGATTTCAAACAGCACTGTCCCGGTCTCCATGTCTCTGATCTTGAACCTGGTGAAGTCGATGTTGTACACGTTCTCATCTGGTCCGCACAGATAATCTGAGTGAAAGAGAGAGGGAGAGGAACGGGATGGGGGGGGGTTGAGAATTATTAGAAACCGCTTCTATTTGCTGGAGAGAGAGTAGAACGAAAGAAAGCACCTGACTGAGTAGTGCTTGAATGAAACTAGAATGGATGCACTTGCTATAAAAATACATTAATCCTCTGTTCAATATATTTGTGGGAATGGATCCCCCCAAAAAGTTTCAGGTACTTATAGTTCTGCTTAAATTGTTATTACTGCTTATTAGACGAAAACAAAATGTAGAGTGTGCAGCTTTTTTCAGTTGGTAATGCCCCATTTGCCAGTAACTCAATGGGTGTATGCGCTTTCCTTTTTCTTTATTTAAAGAAAATATCTAAAATTTGTTGCAATAAATATGTTTATCGTTGAAATTTTGGACTGAAAACATATACCGGTTAGAATGTCTGATTTGGTTTCACATTGAGAAAAGTAAACCACTGCAAACCAACAAAATCAGATCAGTCAGTTAGTCAAAAATAACTTATTTTTAGCTTTACTTCTCTAACAAGCACTAGTTGCACCGCAGTTAGGAAGCTGTAATCTCAAGAGCTGCTTTGCATTCAATCCTCTGCAGTGACAGACCATAATATTGAAGAGTGAGCCGCACAAACAAGGAAATAAATACTCTAAAGTGACTCCTGGGTTAACCGATAACTGATAATCGATTTTTTTGTCTATGAAAGTGGAACACAAACACACACACACTTCTTTCAAAAACACACAGACGGACACACACACACACACACCAAATGCCTATGCATACAAATACAAATAGTGGGGATGCACAATCTATTTAAAAAAATACAAAATTGCACAATTACTGCAATTTATATTCAATTTCAATTTCTGGAACCCCCTTTCTTGACAAATTTAAGTGAATGTTTGAAGTGAAGCTCAATGAAAACGTGTGTGGAAGGAGAAGCCGTGGCAGGCGCACACACACACACACACATAACACCCAGTAAGAAAGAGAAGAGAGTTATTTTTACTCCTCTAATCCTTCCTGCCATCACCAGGCGGTGTCACTGCTTATTAGTGTTCCCCCAGCAGAGCAGACACTTCCTGCTTCCTGCTCGACCCGATACCATTGGCAGGCGGGTGTAACTACAGAATCCCTGTCCTCCGCTGAGACCTGCTCCCCCGGCTCACACCTCCAAGCACAAGGAAAAAATAAATCAAATTAAAAAAAACGGAGATGGGATTGTTTCAGGGGTTTCAGAGTGTATCGCTGTGGGTCTACGCAGCCATGAGAGAGAGAGAGAGAGAGGGAGAGAGAGGGGGAGAGAGAGAGAGAGAGAGAGAGAGAGAGAGAGAGAGAGAGACCGAGAGTGAGAGAGAGAGAGAGACAGAGACCGAGAGTGAGAGAGAGAGAGAGAGACAGAGAGAGAGAGGAGAGAGAGAGAGAGAGAGAGAGAGAGAGACGGTGTCAAAAAATGACAAGCTGTCCAGTGATTTTAACTTGTTTCCAGGCCTATCAAGCTTATTTTGTGATATTT
The DNA here is from genome assembly GCF_046629955.1 of Centroberyx affinis. Classification (NCBI taxonomy): domain Eukaryota; kingdom Metazoa; phylum Chordata; class Actinopteri; order Beryciformes; family Berycidae; genus Centroberyx; species Centroberyx affinis. The sequence goes on along the minus strand of NW_027281933.1, from coordinate 239,209 downwards.
TTAGTCAAATTATCTCACTGCACTGGTAGATACTCTGGCTGGTTTCAATAAATTTCACTTTTATCAAGTAAATGTCCTGAAACAAGTTAAATTCTCCTGAAAAAAAAGTCAATTTATCTGCCAGTGCAGTAAGATGATTTCACTAAAAGACAGAGCTTGATAAGTCTGGATTCAAGATAAAATAACTTTACAAGTTTGACAATTTTTGCAGTGTGGCACAGGCTAAGTCACTGTGCATTAAGCTGGCAGTGAGTTTTAGCGATCAGTCAGCCATTAAAATGTGGTACAGAGAGTCTCCACCCTGAAGAGCCTCACATCACGCCAGCTCTCAATCATTTATTTACTGCACGACAGGAAGTGAATGGCAGAGATCAGTTCCTGTGAGAGTAGTGTGTGTGTGTGTGTGTGTGTGTGTGTGTGCATCTATTAGCTCAGTGTCTGTATTTCCTTCCCATCTGATTTTAGAGATTTACAGTTGTCTCTGCACGTTCTGCTGTTTCTTTCTGATTTGATTCAGTGTGACGCTGTGATGCCCGAGCTCCTCTGTCGCTCTGAACGCTGAGGCCGGCTCTTCTGAACGCTCACATCAGCGCTTCATGCTGCTGCACAGCACCTGCTGCTTCATACAGCATCCTCACACACACACACACACACACACACACACACACACCCTCAGCAGCAACAGTAGTTTAATTAATAACATGCTATACTTATATCTGCAAAGATTAGGACCATTAGTAATACTTCTGCATGGGTTGTACCAGTGTGTGTGTGTGTGTGTGTGTGTGTGTGTGTGTGTGTCTGTGTGTGTGTGTATGTGGCACGTGGCACATCTACACGTGCATAATATACCACAGCACATGTATCCAAGATTGAATGAGAGAGAATGGTGATTTGTTTGTTTTTGTGTGTGTAGGTGTGTGTGTGTGTGTGTGTGTGTGTGTGTGTGTGTGAGAGAGAGAGAGAGAGAGATAGAGTAGGTGAGTTTTTGTGTGAGATAAAGAGAGATGGAGGGAAAGAGAGTGTGAGGAGGATAGTAAAAGCTTTTTTGAGTGTCTGTCTGTTTGTGCTCTCACTTCACCTCACAAAACCCAAGGAATACTGTAGTAAATTACATGCAGTCTGTCCCCCTAAGGGGGATACGCACGCACACACACACACACACACACACACACACACACACACACACTCACACGCTCACACGCACACAGCCATCTGAGAATAACTTGCTGCTCGACACTATTGAAGCCACTGACAGACTCCAGTTCATCACTGTCAGCTCTCCTCCTGGCTGTGATGGTTAACACCTACAGACATTACTGTTGGGTAGAATCTGTCCCGAGCTCTGTGTGCGTGTGACAGTGAGTACATCTGTGTGTGTGTGTGTGTGTGTGTGTGTGTGTGTGTGTGTGTGTGAATGTGTGTGTGTCAAATGTGTGTGTGTGCCTGTAGGACCCAACCATAAGGCAGATCAACAGAACTTCAGTTGTAGTAGCCAGCAGTTGAATGACATAGACAGTAAAAACCAAACCAAGACACATTAAGGTTATCAATAATGACAATAATGATAGATTAATACACAATAAATTAAACAATATACACTACCAGTCAAAAGGTTGGACACACCTGATTGAATGTACTATGTTTTTCATTATCTTAAAGCCATTTTGATCTAAAGGCTTATGCTTAAATGCTTGACATTTGTCTCTTAGACAAATATAAATAGTTGTATAAAAGTTGATGCCTATGTGTGAATTTCTTTCCAAAGCCTTTGCCTTTCCATCAAGGCAAAGGGCAGCTACTTTAAAGAATCTAAAATATAAGATAGCTCTGATTTGTTTAACACTTTTTTTGGTCACTGCATAATTCATTTTGTGTTATTTCATAATTTTGAAGTCTTTACTATTATTCTAATGTGGAAAATAGTAGAAATAAAGAAAAATACGTGTTCAAACTTTTGACTGGCAGCGTATCATCAGAATAAAGCCTAGAAAGAATTAAGTAAATGTAACAGCTCCTCATCTGCCAATGCTGTCTGAGTCCCAAGATGGGTTTTTTTCCCATTTAATAGTCTAACAGATGTCGGCACAAAAGCTCTCCTAGTTTTGAAAGGACGGGACATCAGTCTTCTTCCTGATGGCAAAGTGCCACACAGGTGGTTCTCCTACACCTACTGTATGTGAATACCAAGTATGGAATCAGCACTCCTCAAAGCTGAATTACGCAACACATTAAGATGAATATAAACAGGAAAAGCTACGGTTTAAGTCTTATGTTAGCAGTGGTCAAACGCCACAAGAAGCAGGAAGCTCATCTGAATATCGCTAATGTCAACTTCAGCTGGTTTTAACAGCTGCTGCAGGCCTGCAGCTTCTGTATTTCAGACAACACGTCCTCAACCACTGGACAAATGCACAGATCGACCTCCAGATGTAATACTTTACTCCTATCACTTAATATTCAGACCTTGTTTGTGCATGTGCCATGTGGTGTAGTAATGGGTGTTGTAAATTTTATTGTAGTGACATTCTGGTGTCATTGTTATGTGCTAAGGATAAACAGACGCCCCCCTAACCCAGTTGTTTTAAGGATTTGGGCTGGGCCAACCAATAGGGCCCATGGGCAACATTTGGCTCTCTAAAATGTCTTTTTTCACTTCAGTTAAGGATTGAGAAAATTCTACGACAAAATCCATTGGTTAAACTGAAAAATACACGGTCATCAATCTAAAACCAAGGCTTTTTTTCTAGCTTCTGAAAAGCTGCGTGACATTTAGGAGATGGAAGGTTTTCGCCCGACGACAGCGATGTGTTTCAGCCCTCCAAAGGGATCCAGAGAATGAGAAGATATTCTATTTAGTCTATTTTGACACGCGCTATTCACAAAGCATATTAGCAAACCCCACGATGGCACCACGCACTATTTGGAGCCATTTGGGTGTGGGAGTGTCAGGGGCGGCGATGCTCTTTGGTAAAGTCCTAACAGCTGCTGCGAGGTTGACTATAAAGAGTTAATTCAATTCAAGTGAACTCAAAGAGGAGCGCACACAGAGAGAGAGAGAGAGTGGCACTGTATTAACAGGAATCTGGCAGACACAGACAGAGGAGCCTCTTCAGTAACACCAGAGTACATCACTGTCGTCTTGTCAGTCACAGCAAACAGCAACAATGAGCGAGAGGAAGTGAAATACGTCTGCTGCTTATCTGTAATTTAAGGCTTCTGTTTTCTCTCTCTCACACACAGTCTCTTTTTCACACAACCACTGTCTCTCACACACACACAGCTGTGCATACAAACACAAGTGGGGATGCACAATATATAGCAAAATAAGAGGCTTTTTAAAAAGTTTGTTAGTGTCACGCAGAGTCCAAAGTGATCGCACTACTTCTTTCTGCCGCCATCATCTGGCAGCCATGTATCCGCTGGGCTGAAAACCTTCTGCAGATCTGGCAGATATTACCAGTCTAGAACTAGACTACGTCAGGTCGACAATTCAACACATATCGCATAACCTAGATTCAGCCCAGATAAACAGTTCTGAGTTCACTTCATCACTTCGCCCAGATAGCGTTACGCTGCGATTCCCCAATCCAAAGCAAGGACAGTCGTCAGGAGCCTTCCAGTGCAGTATGGGGGCTTAAAATCACTGGCATATGAAACCATATTATAGGCTTACAAACCCAACATGCATGCTGGCTAAAATTACAGCTGACACTGATAATGGGATCTAGTTTAGTCTATCCCACTGGAGGACGTGGGACTTCACTCAGATGCTGATTGGTGGGTCCGTTCCTCATTGGAAATTTGAACAGCAGTGGCGAGCAACTTAGTGGTTTTCACCCCATGCAAACAGTGAAGTTTGTTTGTATTTCTCTGTGTCCCAGTATTCTTCCAGGGCCTGTTTCCTAGGCCCACGTGCCACGGTTGGTCATGTGATCAGAGTCGTGTCATGTGGGTAAGGAGCAGAGGACTGTGGCAGAGAGGAGGAGGACATTTTTAACCACTAATCCTCTAAGATTAGCCAGCTGGGGGTTAGGCGAGTGTGATTGTTCTACAAGAGGAGGAAGGGAAGGAGAGATGAGGGCTTGGGGGAAAGGGGGGGGGGGGTTATATGGTTGTTCACTATAGCAATCAATGTTTGACTTCTAACCACCAGTCTCAGGCTTGTTTGAGCTGTTCAACTGGGCAGGTCAAGGCTATCTTTGCATCATCCACTCCACTTATCCTTGACAACCTAAAAGCTCGCATTCACTCCTGTGAGTGCTTCTCATACTCTGCTGTTGTGCGTATAGTCTCTATAGCGACCTCCAACAACATACAGCGAGCTCCTGTTCCCGCCGGAGCAGCGGGCCCTTTTTTTTTTTTCTGCCGTGGAACCTGCTGTCTCGTTGGCATGGAAACCACACATTGTCACCTGCCCTCCTGCCCTGCTGCTCGCCTCACAGCCGGTGGTCAGAGCTGTAAATAACAGGTCAGATTCAAGAGTGACACATATAGAGAAAGTACATCTAGATGAGGATGAGCATGACATCACCCTCTTGCCTCCCCCTCCCTCTCTTTCTCTCTCTCTCTCTCACACACACACACACACACACACTCAGTTGATCCCTTAACATGCAATTCTGATTCCAACGTGCCAATCAGGACACCAGCCGTAAATACACATAGATTATGCAAGAAGGTTTCTGTAAACAAGAAAGCGCAAGCCTGGTCTAGAAGCACAGCTATACAACATTCTGTTGTGTAATGGCAGAAAGACGCTGACATGAACAGTCAGAGGGAGAAAGCAGAAAAAAACAAAAATCCAGAAATAAAAATTGTGAGTAGCCTATATATGTGTTCAAAGTGTACAGTGTTAGGAGTCGTTACAGTTTAGGAGAACGACACAGCAGCACGCTATTTATACTTGTGCCAACACATTCATATTTACTGACCCTGATGTGAACCCTTTGGGAGGCATCTGACAGGCAGACGATATGAGAGGGCGAAAAAACACGAGCGCTGTCTGCCTACACTTGTATGAAAATTACGTAAGGCCAACGCAGGGGGATGAAAATATGATAATAACGTGAACAGTGACCACTTAGGTCTGTTTCGGCCGAGGGGGAGCGACCAATCAGGTGAGAGGAGGAAGGCGTTTTGGCCCAGCGCAGCTCAAATGGACTAATCCGGTTTAGTGCCTTGCATGAAGGTAAATCCAACTAATGATTGGAAGGAGAGAGGGGGGCGGGGGTGATAGGGAGAGCGGGGGGGGCAGAGCAGAGCGGTGAAGAAGATCTAGAAGAAAGCAGGATGGGTCGGAGTAGGGGACGAGCTTACAACTCTTGAATTAATTTGCACAATATCAGCGAACATAAAATGTAAACAAACTGTTGATTTTGATTCTAGAGTCTAAAGGGCTGCACTGAAAGAAAGTAGGAGTTTTTTACTTTAAAACTTTTTAATTATCACAACGTTTAGCTTGATTCCTGTGCTAGATGTGGGCCAAAAACACTGCAGTTTGTTCATCTACTCTACTACTTTTGGGGTCTTAACACCATAGAGAATTTTGGATTTTCATGATTCTGCAGGATATTTGCTACATGTTTCTGCACAGCTTTGTTTGAGGCTGATGAAGAGGCTGACATCTTCACCCTATCAAGCCATAACTTTGGCATAACCACTTCATAAAAAGTTGTGCAGGCACTTTTTTCCCCATTGTGGTGGCGCCAAGTCATTCACAACATTCAATTAACACCGAAAAGCTATGTTTAAAAAAACAAGTTAGTACTGGTCATAAGACACAGAACATGGGAGATTCTTTCAAAGTCCTCAACACTTGGTAAATTGTTGAACAGGTAAACCTTCTCTTGCAGAGCCAACGTTTTATTCTTTGAAAACCTAATTTATAGATTATTTTGATTCTGGCAGTACCAAGTTATATCCCTCAGGTTTAGGTGTTATTAATATGTGTAACTTTTAGTTACTTTTGCACATTGCTAACAGACATGATTTGTAGCAGATCATTTTCTCACGAGCTGTAAGCTGTGATGAAGTTTGACAGTGTGCAGGTGTAGAGGAGTGAAGAGTCTCACCCCTGCCTCACTGACCTGAATTTGTCTCCTGATGACCACAGCACCATGGCAACAGCGCCGTGGTTAAAATGGGGATGATCTTAAAGTGAGGGACGCTGGAGAGAAGACAGGATGGGGAGAAGGGTGCGAGGGAGGAAGAGAAGAGAGGGATTCAAAGAGAAAGAAGCAGGCAGAGGGCAGATCGGTCTGGCAGACAGGAGGGTCAGTTTGGGGCCAGTGTGCTGAGAGGGAGGAGGGGGTGGGGGTGGGTGGGGTGGGGTTGACTGGGGACTCCAGATGTGGATCAGGCTACAGCAGTTAAACACCAGACTGATTTCAAGACTCGAGACCTCCGTTCATCGTCTAGGAGAGGCAAGCCACAAGAAAAGTTACAAAAAAATTTAATATGATATACTTGAGCGTCAAAAATCAGGCTCTCAAATTCTCTGGGTGATTACATTTTTGTTCATAGTTCCGCTTGGTCTTTGAGCGGAAGTTGGAAGACGGCTGTGTCAGGATTTCCCAAATTATAAGACCCATCTCTGTCAAATTAAATAATGTATGTAGGAAAGTTGGCCTTCATGGTGTGTAACATTACCTGAAGTGTAGCTATCCCCCTAACTATCCCATTGCATCTAATGCAGCTGTAGCCACTTAGCTAGCTCACTAGTGTAAAGCTGAATTATTTTTCATGTTTTGTCTGCATGTACCATTAGGACTTGAGGCAGCAAGTGTGTGTGCGTGTGTGTGTGTGTGGGGTGGGGGTGGGGGGGGGGTGGGTTGACCTGGTTTCATCAACTGCTCCCCCATTCAAACTCTGGAGGCCGGAGCGTTTAACTACATCAGATCCGCTTGGATGTACGCACCAAAACACGGCTAAAGGAATGCAGGCCTAAATAGGTTATGCGAGCTTTGGATGCTCACTGACCTTGTAGGCTGTAAGATAGAGACTTGTATAAATTGGTTCCTCTTTGGGAGTTTATTCTGGGAAAAAATGAGCCTTTGGATCATAAATCATCATTTGATTTTGTTTGATTTCCACACAGCAGAACGCACAAGTCACGGACTCATAGGAGCCGATTCATATAGTGGCCTTGGCTGTGTGTGTGTGTGTGTGTGTGTGTGTGTGTGTGTGTGTCTCCACTTTAAGTCTTACAGAAGTGAATCCTCATTACTCCTCAACATTCACGAAAAAAGTCATTTAAATCTGTTTGTAATGTACAGAGAGTGACTGAATGTCTTTAGATTGATTACATTATTGTCTATTAATATTGAGCTAATAGATATGAATGCAGAGGAACGGATTCTTACTGACCAGAGTTAAAGTGAAAACCCAAATTCCATGCCGTCCATTTTGAAAGAGAGTGTGTGTGCTTGTCTTCGTTTCCTGTTAGAGCCCAGTGTTAACACATCTGTTTAAACATACTGCTAATCTAATCCAATCTGGGCCTGTGTGTTTCTCTCACAACACCACAGTGCAAGTCAGCCATGTTGCCACTGTTATAGGTGGAGCGAAACACAGTCAGGAGTTCATGAGCAACAAAACACAAACCAAAGCAGTGATTTCTGAAGGGAATTCTTGTTGTAAAATACTGCAGACTGACATGACAGTTAGGTTCTGATGCTGTTAGTGACATATTTAGACCAGACCGGTTCTAAAAACAATTTTAGAATAGACCGGTTAACTGAGAGGAAAGCCTGTACTGTCTATGGTTAGGCAGATCTTTACAAATACATCTAAGCAGCCAGCTTGGACTACCGGATGGATGGGGCAAGACAAATGAATGGCAACCATATACTATTTGAAAGTCACTTTTCTGCTATTGACATTGACTTTTCTGACAGAAATTGAACTATTCTCTCCTGTTACCCCGCCCATCTGGTGCTCCAAGTGGGTTAAAACAAACACTGAGATTTATTTGTAAATGCTGTTTGACTCAGGACCGTTGTAAAATCTGGTGCGCCATCCAGGCTGAGCTGCGCCGACTATTGTCAAGTCTAGTGTATCATGCCACTTAGAGAGGGAATCAATTCCAGCCACTTGAGAATCTACACCAGCCGCTAGGAAAAACAAAGACAGACGAGTCTCAAAACAAGACAAAAGCTTCAATGGCTGTCTCTCCTCAGGAGACAGCTCAGGTTCTTTCCTTCTTTCTTTGACAGCAAGCAATGGTGTCAAGAGAAGGAGAAAGACAGAGAAGGGCACAGACAGACAGACAGAGAGAGAGGGAGAGAGAGAGAGAGAGAGAGAGAGAAAGGGAGAGAGAGAGAGAGAGAGAGAGCAATATCATCTTCAACAGGAGAGGAAAAACAAGTCCAGCAGGCGAAGAGCCTCTTCTCTATCTGACACACAGAAGCTGTGAGTTTGAGTGTGTGTGAGAGAGAGAGAGAGAGAGAAAGGGAGAGAGAGAGAGAGAGTGTGTGTGTGTGTGTGTGTGTGTGTGTGTGTGTGTTGGGACAGGGAGTCCTTTTTTTCAGCCTGCAAAAATGTTCCATAAAGTGTCTGATTTGATGAGGGAATTTGACAACAACGATATCATCTGTTTGTGTCTGCTGGTGTGTGTGTGTGTGTGTGCGTGTGTGTGTGTGTGTGTGCGTATATATGCGCATGTATATCTGTCTGTCTCTATGTAATTCACAAAATGAGAGTAAAACTAAGGCAATGAACTGTTAAAAGCTGCTGCCGGAGGAGAGGGGAGCAGGGGAGAGGAAGAAGAGGAAGGGAAAGTCGAGGAGGAAGTGTGTGGGAGGGACAGGAGGGTGAGCGGAGGTAAACAGAGATGCATGCTCCGCTCCGCTGACTGTAACCAAGGGGAGATGCTTCACGTTGCCGTAGTGATTCAAGCATGTATCCACGTTGCTGTGGTGATTCACACATGCCTCTCCTCGCCTCCAGCAATGACGCTGCGAGCTAGGAAAGTGAGAGTTTCCAAGACCATAATAAGGTCCAGCGTGGGAGACGGGAGCATTATGATACCCCCGGACGCATCGCTCTGCCGCTGGGCCGCGATCCCAGCGCAGACTCACTCATGGGGATCAATAACAAGAGACACGCAGAGAACAAACAGACAGGCAGACATGTATACACTCCTGCACACATAGATTCACTATCATGTCATTTAGACCTGCAGTTATTCTCCTGTTCTAATCCATAACAGGTAGATTCATTAATGTAGGCTGTTAAGGGACAATTAATAATAAAAAAAAACGAAAATGCAATATGAACTTCTGCTATTTCCAAATCACAGAGGCTGCAATTAATTGTTTAAGAGAAAGCAGTGTCCAAAATTGATTTCTAAACAAGGTTTTTCATAGCTTTTAATATTTGGTCCAAGTACAGTATTGGTGAAAACCTTTCATCATACTCAAAATTAGTAAATCCTGCACACTGACATCTATTTTTTTTTTTTTTTTTTTACAAAATCACATTTCTTTAAAACTATTTTACAGTTCTAAAAAATGTATGACAAGAAAAATTTGTGATGATACGAATCACAGTTTGAATCGCAATTGCAACATTCTGTCAAATAATCGCAATTTGATTTTTTGTCAGTATCTTTGAGCACTAGTAGCTGCTTGGCTAAAGTACTTACAATTTTACTCAAAACTACTAGATCTCACTTACATTATCAGGGGAAGAAAGAGGGAAGGATGTACCAAGAACAGAAGCTTCCTCTTCCTCTTCCTTAACTCAATAAGCAGTGATTTGGTTGAAACTGGACAAGTAGGATCTCATTCCACATCTGAACATCAACTTCCTATGCTTTCAGTATTATCTTCAGCCATATGAAAATGTAGAGATGAGGCGATTATGGAGACATATCTTTTTTTATTATTCTGAATATTTTGAGTATCACCTTAACAGATGAGCCGTCAAAGTAAGGAAGGGAGGGAAAAAGATGGGAAACAAATACCAAATAATGATTTAACTGAGGGTATTTTAACTGTAAGAGTAAGGAAAATAGCTTTTGGCATCTCTCATTCACATGTGGACCTGGTCAGTAAAGCTGGTCACCAAAGGTACATCAGTCCATGAAGAAATGAAAAAACCAGTGACTGTGTTTACATGCACATCAGTGTTTTGATACTGTTTGCGATGCTCAAGTATTCCGCCCAAGAGCTGGTGCATGATGTAAATGCCATAAACCTTTTTTTTTTAAATTGCTGGGAGAAAATGATGACCTTAACTGAGCTATTAGCTTGTATCTGTGCATGTAAACGCGCTCGGTGTGCATCGTAACTGCCAATGTAACCGTGTTGTGTAAGGTATTATGCTGGCCTTTAAATAGTCGGATGCCCTGCTGGCCACCTGTTAGCTAACTGGTGGGTTAAGGCTTCAGTCGGTGATAGATATAGGTGTTCCTGTGCACATAAGAGCTCTCTCTCTCTCTCTCTCCCTCTCTCTCTCTCTCTCTCTCTCTCTCTCTCTCTCTTCTATCAGAGGCTTGGTTGTAGCTTAAAGGTGTAACAGAACTTAAAGATCAACTGCATCAAATGCTATGTAATCAGCAACATTTTCATCATGACATTATGAATTCACAATATGGCTCAAACAGAAACCAAACCAAAAAGTCAGCAAAGGAAAACTTCCTCAGGCATTCTGAAACATTGTACTCAAAATGTCATTGCCTTGTTATCTTCTATTCAACTGGCTCCAAAGTTGCAGAGAGGCACTCTACTAAATGCCAAGGCAGCTTCTGTATCAGATTTGTTGCATCTGTGGGAAATCCACCCTTATGCTGTTACAACAAAGTATATTTAGCAGCAACTGACACACTGAACAGAGACAAAACTCTCATAATGCCTGTGTTTAAAGACTGAAACATTGCTTTGTGAGACACATAATTGTCACACCACTACACACTACACAAACATTTTTTGAAACTACTATGTGGTGTTTTGGAACACAAACACAAAAAAAAAAAAAAGTATTTTGAAATACCAGAAATTCAAGTCAGATCTCTAAATTGCAGACACCTTTCCTCTGACATACTGTACTATAAGATGCCACTCGTTCTCTCTTGTTACAGAATAAATAAAAAAAATAAATGAACCCACAAACTCAGGCTGGAAGACTTTGACTACAATGCCACTTGGAGTTGGATGAGTTCTTCTCAATTTTGGACGGTCAACAAACGAAGCCTCAACCTCTATGTAATGGACATGAAGATGAAGCCTGAGTTTTTTGGTTTGTCTGTCACCTAATTCTCTGAAGATGCACAAGAAAGAAAGGAGAAAACAGGCTGAACTAGATGTGAACTCGCATCGACTGGCAGCACACAGGTCGTTTCCCAGGAAAAAGCATTTGCCCACTCAACCACATCAGCACCTCGCTGTGCACCTTTCTACCCAAATCAAATCTTCAGCTTGATGTGAAGACATGCTGTGCACTTAGGTCCCCGGAAGGACGATTCAATTCAGAAGATAAAAATATAAGTCATGTGTATTCAGTGATTAGAAATAGTACTTTTTGGAAGACAGCTAGGCAGAAGTTTTAAAGATTTTACTGTTCAACGGAATGACATTTTAAACCACATTACTGTTTTGTCTACTCCTTCAATTCTCCATCTAACTCCATTTCCCAGCTTGGTTACACTTCTTTTATTTCTTCCAAAACACACTAACATGGTGTTTTGAACCACAGCTGCCACCTCACTCTTCACCCCTCGTCACCATGCTGTGTGTTAAACTTAAAGCTCACCTCCACAGCACTACTCGGCCTACACCTCTCCTCCACAGGTTACAGGATTTAGTGACTAAGGTGCCAACAGAGAACAGAGGAGGCCTACAGTATGCACAGCTGCTGACACAAAGCCAACAAATTGACTCCATGAGGGGGGGAAAGGAGCAGGCTGACTTGCTCCAATGAGGCATTACTGTTTATACAGCCTATATATTGTGATTACATAGATGAGGGGACACAGTAATGACGTGGAACATGACTCACCCATAGGAGCTATAACATGAAACACCCATGTCCTCCTTTCCTCACTCAACACCCTATACACAGCAGCTGCCAACTTACTCTCTGTGATCTTCTGCAAGCCCAGTACATCCTCCGGAGTGATGATGGTGTTGGCCAGCAGTTCCTCCTCCGTGGTCACCGGGACCCCCACCTCGGTCGAGTTGCAGCCTTTCTTCACTTTCATCGCCGCCGCTTGCTTGCTCGGGCTGCCTCCGGTTCCGTTACTGCTGGTGCTGCTGCTGTCGGTGCTGCTGCCGCTGCCTCCGGTGTCTCTGCCTGGATTATTACCGGCGGGCTTCTTAGCGCTTGATGGGTCCTGGCTGTTGCCTCTGCTGGTACAAGAATAGCTCATTCTCCGCTCCTCCTCCTCCCCCTCTCCTAACCCAGGGCTTCCAAGATACAAAACAGTTGCCTCCCTCTCTCCCTCCCTCCCGCCCTCCCTCACCGAAGGATGCACAGTTGCTGTCTATTATCCGGTGCTTAATTCAAATCCGCTCTTCTTTATGAGCCTGCAGTCTGTCTGCAGACGGGCTGCATGCGGGGCTCTCGCCGGCTGAGCGCTATACGCAGAGAGCAGGCGCTTTTCTGTGCAGCTGCCTCTTTAACGGCATTCGGCTGTGTGCAAGTAAAGCTTGAAAATCTGTGAAAATAATCTACTGGGCTTGCAACTGAAAAAAACAAAAGAGGCAGCAGATGGCCGTTGCTGTCAAGGAGGGGGAGCGTCTTAGTTCAGCACAGCAGCCTCCTGCACGGCTGACAGGCAGCGGCTGATGGATCTGCGCACGATCAGCACTGTAACTGATATTGTGTTTTCACACGCGCCAATCAGGGCGACATCATCAGTGATCAATAAGATCCACATTGTCGCCATGTCGCCCCTCTCTTTCAGATCGTGGTATGGTCCGTGTTTAGAATACGGCTCTGAGAAAGTGGTAGTTTCTAAACCAGAATATAATATTCCCATAGCCTAATATTTTTTATAGGGACTTGCAGTCTGTGGTATACAATTGTGAATTTACCATGATCGTATCGTGCTTCATGGTATTGGTATGGTGTCACTATAATGTTTCTGGGGACTTTATGGTATTTTCTATCTCTTATGGTATCAATATAATATTCTTATAATATCATATTACTATTGGGAATATATGCCCCTAAAAGTCCTTCCAAAATGTAGGCTATTGTATGTTTAATTTGTTTAAATCTGCTGCAGCGTCATAAACCAAATGTTAATTCCTGGCTGCTAAATTAATCTTGGCCGCCTTTGATCTGGACCTCATATTCTCAAGCTGGAAGCAGTCAACACATGACTGCAGCAGATAGGAGAAAATTGGCAATAAAACACATGGATTTATATTTATTTACACCATTGGTATATTGGCCCCATAAACCCTCATCACCAGATCCTTGTAACTTAGTTTGAAAGCTGAGGAGAAAGCAGGATGTAAAGCACTCTGTAGGGTTTTAATCCTATTCGTGTCTCTTTCTCCACTGATGCATATAAGTCATGAGTCATACCGGAGATCTCAGTCAAACATGACTGCATCACATCACAGCATGCTCCGACAGTGTGTATGATCCTACCAGTGCCAAACCAACCGTAACTGCAGTTAACACAACCCTCAACAACAAATCTGACTATAAAGCCATTAGTATCTGCCTACAATATTGGCTTTTACAGTATATGGAGATTTCAGCTCCACTCACATATTCAAGAAGCACTCCTGACTATTCTTGGACAACAGCTACACTAATGTTTCAGACACTGTTAGTTGATTGAAGTTGAAGACCAAGAGGTTGTTGAGTGTGTGATGAATCCCTAAATCAATTATCATATAAGGTACAGAAGGTCAGGGTTTTTGTGGAAATGTTGCGCCCTAGAGGCAATCTGCATTTACTGCAAAAACTAGTCGCAAATATTGACTTTGTTTTGCCCTTATTTGCTGGGGAGCTGGGAAGAAATAATATTGATCAACCACTAATAACCACAAATGTTCATTGTTACAAGCCCTTTTGATAAGCGCCTGTGAATGTGCACAGTCAATAAATAAGGATGAATAGTGACTCTACAGTAACTCTCAGGCAATCCACTGTGGCTTCAGTTCCTCTGACCAAAAATCACCTGGAGAGTCAATAAAGATTCTCAAAAGTGAGACCAAAGTCCATCAGAGAAGAATAAAATGACTTCAAATGTATCTATTCGATTCCCAAGATCACAAGGAACCTGATATTAAAAATAAGCAGCTTTTCAGATAGATTTTTTCAATACCGATATCACAACAGAATGTGTCTTTTTAGTTGCTTTCGTTTGCAGTTGTTATTGAATGATCCAGGTGTGTTTGTGTGTTTTTTGTGTGTGTGTCTGTGTGTGTGAGTGTGTGTGCTGTGGGGTGTTTGATATGGTGCATTTTAGCTGGTTTTAGCACATATTTAAACACATATAGAATAACTGTGTGTGATATCAGTATACGTTCGGCTGAGAATGGGCTATATGGTCACAGCGGGCTCTTCACATAGGCCTGCTGAGTTTGCTTGTCCCTTTGTCACCTCTGAGCTGCTGCTATCATCAGCAGAAATACACGCACACGCACATGTACACACACACACCACACACACACACACACACACACATACACACAGACATACATGCCTATCCTGTATTACTTTCTGATCTAAAGTAATCCATTTTGGACAGCAATATGCTCGTAAAAATGTTATGTTGGTGATTGAGCTTCTAATATGTGCACATACTCTGTCTAATGTATTTCTCTGTGTGTTGTAGACACAATCAGGGAATCACACGGACACACACACACACATACACACACACACGCACACACACACACGCACACATACCACAGAGAGAGTCTGGGCAATGTGCTGACCTCAGTAAGCTGTTCCTAAATGTTCATTGTTCAGAGCAGCAAGAGGAGAGAGGAGGCTGTAGCTGGTTAGCAGCTACTCTCTCTCTCTCTCTCTCTCCCTCTCTCTCCCTCTCTCTCTCTCTGGTGTTTTGTCCATTCTCTGCTTGTTTGCTTAAATGACATAATGCAAAGGGAGCAAGATGCAGCGATTCATAAAACACAGCGCTTTACAGTAAACCCTCTGCCCTTTGGATGTACAGTAGGCAGTGCTCTCTTGGCAGTTTCCAGTGGAAAACACATTTGGAATAAAATAATGTTTGCAATAAAGGGAATTATATAAAGTGACAAAGCAAAAGAAAAACCTCAGAGAAAGAAGTCAAACTGCTTCAACAAAGCAGTAGTTTGGTCACAGTATGTTTTGAATACAAATACACATAATACAAATATGCCATAACACTGTTACTCTGGTTTGATCAATAGTGTTTAGGAGTGCATCTTCAGTTTTATCAATGAACGACCCAACTTTGGCAACCCCCTCTTTTATACGCTTCACACCGTTTTTTTCCCCGCTGTGTAATAATCAACTTTTTACAGTGCTACGTGACACTGCCAATTACAGCACCAGTCAGTACCAAAGCACTACCAGTCCTGCCAATGTGGCCATTCAATCTGTGCCATTGCCCCTCATTAACCTTCTCCATCCATTGTTCATTTATTCAGTTGTACACAGTTATTCCAAAAATAGCAACAGGTGATTTCATTCACAATATTTCTTGAAACCACAAAGTAAAAACTGGACAAATGTAGTGTCGTGTCCTCTTATGATGAATTAGGGTTTCAAGCACTTAGGGATGAATTATTTTGGACGAGCTGGATTCAGGTGGAGGATGACACCTCTCTGTGCCATTTGAATCTTTGAAAAAACAGTTAACTGTCTAAGACTTTTCCAGTTCGCAATCTATCAACGCTGAACTTGCCTAGAGTCTACTATTCATAGACTTCAATAATCATCAATAAAACAACCCAATCAGATTTCCAACATAGCCGCCATTTTCCTCTTTCAGCTCTGATGTTAACTCCATTTATCCAGTTTGTCCAATTGTCATGAAACTTGGTACTCGTGTTTCAGGAGATCAGATTACTGTTTAAATGCATTTTCAAATCAACTAATACAGGCAGAGGGGGGCAGAGAAACACAATCAATCTGAGTCCTGACAAACAAATGAAGTCTGATACACGTGCTACACAAATATTTCTCAGTTTGAAGTTTGATTATGATATGATATTGATTTGTCAATTAATGAATGATTGATATATAAGCCATTATTTGGAGGATGTGTGACTGAAATGTCATGCAAATCTTTCCAAGGTTTTCTGAAAAGTGGCACTTTAAGTGTTTACCTCTTCCCAGTAATACTAATATGAAGACAAATGCATATACTGTATATAGTTTATAACTGTCACTATCTCACTGGATGGATCGCCGTATCACTTTGTAACTTGCTCTGAGTGTCAAAATCAAATCTTTGAACTCTCCAAAATGATTTTTGATCCCTAACAACCTAAATATTTTACATTCACACTTGACACCTGCTTACAGCTATGTTTTCAAAATTGAAATAGCAACATAAAATATAAATGTGATTGCTGAACTGCCATTGCATGTAGGCCCATTTCTGTGCTGGTAGATCTACATGCTGTGGGGAATACAGCTCTCTTTTTGTTCCAACATATAGATTTACCACATAGGTAATGCAGTATAGACGCTTGCCCTCTTTGTGTTTGGGTGAATCAGTGTGAGTCGGTGTGTTAACCCCTCTGTGGCTCAGACAACAAAACAATGGAGTCCAAAGCAAAGTGCTGACATGAGTCCAGGCGTGCCTCCCCCCTGGCCCCTGACACCCAGGGGTGTATATATACCCCCGCACACACTGTCTCTGCAGACCGCTCAGTGGAACCCTGCGACACACAGCTCTCTATTTTGGGTAGGTCTGGTCTGGCCCGTGTTAAATGAGGACTCACAGTTTGTGTAAAGTAGTTTACAATACAGTACAGTTTCCCAAACTAAGAACCTGATGCAGTATAGGTTCACCTCTTATGTCATCTATCAATTAGCGAGTGGTAAACTTGCTTGATCTGATTGAAACCAGAATAGCTGGTCTTGTTATAGTGACTACCTTTACTGCAAATATTAAAAGGGAGTTGTTTTGAAATTAGGGATTATAACAAAGCAAGTAACAGGAGGCTTGAAGTTGTAGGTCTAGTCATTAGCCTGAAACCTGTCTGAGAATCTATTAGAAGACACAGTAAACAGTTCTGGATAGCAGAGATACTACCTTATATGTCACCTCATGCATTCAAGAATAGGAGTTTTTTGGACACATGAGTATTAAGACTTTGTGATGTTTGGTTGGAACATGATATAGAGTTGTTTGTGAGCGATCCCTGTCCTCATTCTCTCTCTCTCTCTCTTTTCCCTACAGGTACTGCTGAGATAAAAGACAAAATGGCTCTGACAAACCCCATGCCCATGGGCCCTTGGAAGGTGAGTAGCCTATATGGGAGACATGCTTAACACTACATTACCCATAAGCACAGGCTGCACCAAAAACTCCAATGCTGTATAACTGCCAAGCAAAATAAGAGCATTTATGACTGTTTTCTAAAATAAAATCTTCTAACTCTTGACATCGATCCATCGCCTTTAGCTCCAAGATGGAGATGCTGCAGTGTTTCAGTTGTTCCATGTCACATAGAGTAGGCTCTAACATAAATATTAGACTGTTGTAGCCTGATCTACTCTTGGTTCCTGTGTGTTTTCCAGATCACTGTGTACGATCAGGAGTACTTCCAGGGAAGGCGTATGGAGTTCACCGCCTGCTGCCAGAACATCATGGAGTGTGGAATGGAGAACATCCGCTCCCTGAAGGTCGAGTGCGGAGCGTAAGTATCCAGAAAACATTTCTCCAATATTACTGGAAGACAATAGGACTGATTTAAAAGCTGAAGTGGGGGAGCTTTTCAAGACATGACCTTAGACTCTAAGGGGCTTAAACAGCACACTGACTTTCTGTTTCCTTGTTCCTCTGTTGTTTTCCCTCTCTGTTCGTAGCTGGGTGGGCTATGAGCACTCCAGCTTCTGCGGCCAGCAGTTCGTCCTGGAGAAGGGAGACTACCCTCGCTTCGAGGCCTACAGCGGCAGCAACTCCTACCGCATTGAGAGGATGATCTCCTTCAGGCCCATCTGCTGTGCTGTAGGTTCCAAATGCAACCCACTAACATTATTACCCAACCTCACACTGAGTAGCATCTCAATGCATCATCATCTTCATTTAGTCATTTATTTAGTCATTTATTTCATTCAGTTGAAAAATATCAAATTGTTACTTTTTATTAATATCAAGCAGGGCTGGGGTCAATTCATGAACAAACTCATCAATTCAAATTCAACTGAGGAACTAGAATTGGAATTTGAAAAAACCTACAGGAAACATAACTGCAATTGAATTGTAATTTCAGGAAGTTTAACTCAATTTAATGAAATAATGTGAAATTCCATGTTTTTTTTGTTTTTTCTTACCACATATCTGAGATTACATGTAGTGTTACATATTATCAATACTGAATATCATAAAATGTTAAAAGTACTTTTCAGGTGGCATTTGATGTAACGTAATATGTAGTAATGACTTTAATCGTAATACATACATTATGATTGAATGTATTTGATTTGTTTAACTATTTGATTCATAATGTTTGATTCACAATGTTTAGCAAGTCAAGTCATTCCAATTAAATTCCAATTCTGTTTCCTTAGAGCTGGGTGACACTCCAATCCCAACTCCAGGAACTGAATTGGAATTTCCTGTGCATTCTTAATTCAGTTCATGACACTAATGACAGTAAAGCTAAACCCCCTCTCTCCTCCCTATTCCTTGCCCTTCCTGGTGCAGAGCCACAAGGAGTGCCGTATGACCATCTACGAGCAGGAGAACATGATGGGCCGTCAGTTCGAGCTGTGTGACGACTACCCCTCCCTGCAGGCCATGGGCTGGATGAACAACGAGGTCGGATCCATGCACGTCCAGTGTGGAGCGTAAGTCCGACCTCATGATGCTTTACACACCTTCGGAACAGTGCGGTCAGAGAGCAACAGCCATAAACACACCTTCAGTTGATATAAAAATACATAAAAACACACTTCCACCAGGACTGCTGTTCAGATTGTCAGTTATATTCCTGGCGATACTTTCCTTCTAACTCTTACTATTCAACATGCTCATGGTTTATGTGTTTGATGTTGAGTTTAACTGGCCCCTTCTCCCCTGTTCCTGCAGCTTTGTGTGCTACCAGTATCCTGGTTACCGCGGCCACCAGTACATCATGGAGTGCGACTGTCGCGGAGGAGAGTACAAGTGTTACCGTGAGTTCGGCTCCCACTCCCAGACTCCCCAGATTCAGTCCATCAGGAGGATCCAGCACTAAGAGGGGAGCATCTCCTTCACACTTCCTTTTCTCCTTCTCCTTCCTCCACCTCCTCTCCCTCCTCCTTCACTTCCATACCTCCTTCTCTTCCTCCCCTCCCAGACCCCCCCCTCCCCAAAAAAAAAACATCCCGGCTCCGCTGGTCCGGCTAGTCAAAGCTGGATCCCGGGCCGGACTTCAGGTGCTTACTTGTCCACAGCACTTTGCTTTTTAAAGAAACAACACAAAAGAAAGGAAAGATGAATTACACTGTAAGAAAGACAGAAAATGGGAACGACAGAGAAAAAGTGAAAAAGTATGAAAACGAAGCCTCGTCTCCAGAAGGTTGGCTGCGGAAGGGTGAAACACCTCTGAAACTTTTGCTCCTCTTCATCCCCACCACCGATGCCATCACCATCATCAATGTCTTCTTCATCAGCACCATCATCAGTATTGCTGTTACTGTGATATTCATGATTGCCTATGTTCACGACTGATGAATAAAGAGAATGAGCAAAGAAACAGAGAGATTCACAATACAACGAGTGACCTGTATCTCAATCACATCTGTGTCCTATCTATCTCCGCTGACACTCTGGGTAACAAACAACACATGTGTAAAGCCATGAGGGTGAGACTAACTACATTAATCTGCAATACAGACTCTCATACCTGAAATATGAACTTGTGAGGTGAATCTCAGGGCAAATAGGCAAGATATGAATGAGAAAACATTTTAAATCCCTTGAAAATACCTCCTCAAACAGCATTCATTCATGTAATTCCCATGATATTGCCTCAATATTGATATCATCTACCAAAAGTGAGAACCAAGCGGGTTTGGACTGTGATATGATCACATTGCACTGTGTCTACCTGCTCTTCTATTGACAATGAATGGACTATCAATGGACCCTCACATTTTTGGACAATGTGAGAGCACCGATAGCGATTTTCCAAAACTCTTAGCTCTAGTTTGAAATAAATCCCATGAAAGCTCAAACAAAACCTTCTACAAATACAAAAGTACGCCTCATTTTCAGTCAATGCCGGTGGAAAAGATCCATGAAAACTCTGTTTTCATGGATCCAACATTGGGAGCAGACATAGCTTCAGGACAAATGGATGAAGAGGGCAATTGATTTTTTATGAGGGGAAACAACATTAATGAAATTAAAATCAATATGTTGTAACAGACATTGATGATACATTAAGATAATACATTATTAAATCATTGTATTAGAATTATTAGGCTATATTATTACATAAGTAATATTGCATGATTCCAATTTAGAGTTAGGTTGTTGTGGCTTGATTCATAGAGCTCAGGTTTTTAGGATTTGATTGATATAATGATATTTAAGGAGCAAAGTTATCTGCACATATATTCTTTTTGGTATAGTATTCCATTTCCTGGCATTTCCCATTCAAGTTTAGCTTTTGCAGAAAAATGTTGATGAAAAGATATTGTCACATGCTGTGTAATACTACTAGTAATTTGTGCAAAATGGCCATGTGAGTTCATGGAGATGCATGGGGATTCATGGCCTCAGGGCAAGCATTTCAGCATTTGTCCGGGGATACCACTAGGCTTTCTTAGCCATAAGCCTGTTAGGCTTCTGTCAGCATGTTTCACATTTGAACCCATGGGAAAATAAGTGAATGCCTTGGATGACCTGTATTGATTTGGCCTTGAAGCCGACGATCATAATGAGAAGTGGCTTAGAGCCAGAAGCCACGAGAGGGCGCTATTGGTCAAAGAAGAATTGCGACAGTTGTTTCTCCTTGACGGCTGATGATGACATGTCAACAACAGACATGGCGACCAACAGCAACTATTGGGAAGGTAAATTATCTTACACTAATATGACAGAACTAGCTGCGTACATACCTGTAATTATTCTTTCCCGATTCAAAACAGCCGTAATTCACATGTCCTGTAATAAGTCAGTTAATGGACTTCATATATTTGCCGACGAGGCAGCTGATGTGCCATCCAGGCTAACCTGTTAGCGTTAGCGTGTTAGCCATCATCTAACTTAACAGGTTAGCAGCTAGTCAGTCTGTTAAATGTCAGAGTTACAGGTCAGTGTGTTGGCCTGCCAGCTTCCCTGATTGAATTGAAATGTGTCTACCTGCCTGCCTGTCTGTCTGCCTGTCTGCAGTGGTGAAAAGAGTACTAGAATGTCCTAGTCAAGTAGAAGTATTGTTACTTTACTGATATTTTACTTACATAGAAGTAAATGTACTAGTGTAAAAATCTACTTACGTAACAGTAAAAGTTACTGAGTTACTTGTTAGAAAAGAGAACATTGCTACCATGTGATCTTTTCTATGCAAATCTAAAGGGACAGGATTATTTTAATTGGAAAAACTGAAAATTACAAAATAAAATGCACAAACAAAATGAAGCCAGATTACTCTTCTCTTCTTTGCTGACTGATCGCTCACTGTCAATGGCTGGAGATTTTTTCATTTTCTGTTGCTTATGGAGAGCCACATTGTACTCTGTAATGGATGTGATTTTAAAAATGTAGCGAAGTCCAATAGCTACCTCAGTAAAAACATACTTAAAAGTAAAATTACAAACTTTAGAGAAACACAGAAGGTACAAAAAGAAATACAGAAAGTACACAAAAAAGCTACTCAATTACAGTAACGTGAGTAGGGTAATGTATTAGTTACTTCCACCCTCGCCTGTCTGTCTGTCTACCTGTCCTGTACCTGTCTGTCTGTCTTCCTGTCCTGTACCTGTCTGTCTGTCTTCCTGTCCTGTACCTGTCTGTCTGTCTTCCTGTCCTGTACCTGTCTCTCTGTCTACCTGTCCTGTACCTGTCTGTCTGTCTACCTGTCCTGTGCCTGTCTGTCTGTCTTCCTGTCCTGTACCTGTCTGTCTGTCTTCCTGTCCTCTACCTGTCTGTATGTCTCACTAACATGTCTCTCTCTGTGTTTCTTCTCTCAGATCTGCGTAAACAGGCCAGGCAGCTGGAGAATGAGCTGGACCTGAAGCTGGTGTCTTTCAGTAAGCTCTGCACCAGCTACAGCAGCAGGTAACCGCACTTCATCCCTTTATTTTCACACTCAGGATGTATACTGAGTGTTGCTTACCTTGAATATACAACCTGGATGCCTTTTGTGGGTTCCTCTTGCTCAAATGGAAGCTAAGGACATTTCTTTCCTTTTTTTTGGTGGTATTTTTGGCTGAAAATATGTGGAAATTCTAGAGGAGTGTTTCTTTCCTCTTCTTCTTCTAAAGTACACTACCATAATTTACTATAATAAACATGGTTTTGTTTTGTATATATGAAAGCAGTTGTTTTATGGATCTCTACATTCTGTTTTGGCCCGGCAGTGAGTTTTATTTATTTGGATGTTGTTTGTTAGGGCCACACGATTTTGCTGAATATTGCAATTGCAATATAAATTGCAATACAGTATACAGTTTCAATATTACAGATTTTTTCAGAAGTTTTTTTGTTTTTTCTACATAGTGCTATTTAATTTATAGTAGGGCTGCAACTAACGATTATTTTCATTGTCGATTAATCTGACGATTATTTTCACGATTAATCGATTAGTTGTTTGGTCTATAAATGTCAGAAAATGGTGAAAAATGTTGATCAGTGTTTCCCAAAGCCCAAGATGACGTCCTCAAATGTCTTGTTTTGTCCACAACCCAAAGATATTCAGTTTAATGTCATAGAGGAGTAAAGAAACCAGCCACCATGAGCAGCCACCATAATTGCAGCAACTTGCGATTTGAAAATTGAAGTAGCTCATATAGTGATTTTTTTTTTTTTTTGATTAATTGTGCAATCTTAGTCTATATTCTCTCTTGAAGACATCAGTGTTGCTTTCTGCCACTTCCTGTCATTGTCAACAGGTCAGACTCTGTGGCCTCATCTCAGGACAATATGCTGGTGGCCATGACAACTGAGCTGGAGCAGCTGTTGGCCAGTGTAAGTCAAACATCACACTCTCATGTGGTCACTCTTACAGACATAGTCCAGGGGCTTCAGGGCTTCCTTCAGAAGAAGTTGAAAGAAAGAGGTCGAATGTAAGCCTAAAGTGCCAAAATCTGAAAGAGGCTTTGAAAACATCATTACATAATCAGTTCCTCCAACAGACAAAGAAGTAGCTAGACAACCAAAGCTGTTTTAGTAATGTTAGATACTTTATATTTTGTTTTTCCAGCTCCTGGGTCAGATGCAAATTAGCTAACTTGGCCTTCCTGGCTTACTGAGAGAAATCTTGTTTATTGTACAGATGATGATGTCATTGTGATACTATCATGTTTACTTTACTTTGAAGTTCCTTATTGTTTTACCCAATAAAAAAAGGATTAAAATAAATAAAAAATACCTGAAAGAAGAAGTTGGTCTGGTATTTTTAAGTATGACCTGCAAAAATTGATTGAAATGTTTTGAGATCACCGACAAGAAGCTGTGTTAGTTTACAGCATATAGTAACTGAGTACTTGATGTCTGGCCTGTCTGTTTTTCCTGTCAGTTAACAACAGTTAATGACAAGATGGCAGAATACATAAACACCCCGGGAGCTTCGTCACACAACGCAGCACTGATGCACACCTTACAGAGACACAGAGACATCTTACAGGTAAAGACAGTAAATTCACTTTCTTCCATCACTTTCTGTAGCTGTCATCTTCTGTTAGCTTTACCTATAAGCCTATATAGTAGAAACTTGTTTATCCAAACCACAAACTTCTGAGATTTGTGTATTGAATGGGCACAATGAATATTAGGATGTGATTATTGGTGGTAGCAACCACAGGTCTGTTGTGACCTCAGATCCTGGAGGTCTGGGGATAAACACTGTTCTTGTTGTATTTACCTTGACCTCTGACCTCTGTCTCTCTGTCCTGTAGGATTACACTCACGAGTTCCACAAAACCAAAAGCAACTTCCTCAGCCTGCGAGAGCGAGAAGACCTGCTGGGCTCCGTCCACAGAGACATCGAGTGAGTTTATACAGTTTATAGATTTAAGTTTCCTTCCTTAAATCCTTCCTTAAATCCTGCCATCCCTGCTTTTTCTTCCTTACCTCCTTTTCCTTCCTTCATTCATTCCTTCTTTCCTTCTTTCTTTCCATCCTTCATTCCTTCCTTCCTTCCTTCATTCCCAGCTTTTTAGTTTTTTCTAATCTCCTTCTTTCCTTTGCTGCTTTTTCTTCCTTCCCTCCTTCCTTCCATCCGTCCCTGCTTTTTTCTTCCGTCTTTTCTTCTCTCCATCCTTTTTCTTCCATCCTTACTGCCTTCCTTCTCTCCTTCCTTCCTTATTTTCTTCCTTTTTCTTCCCTCCCTCCTTTTTCATCCTTCCCTACCCCCTCCTTCCTTCCTTACTTCCTTCCTTCCTTCCTTCCTCCCTCCTTTCCCTCTTATCCTTGTCTTCTTTCCCTGCCTTTTCTCCCTTTCTTGCTTCCTTCCCTGCTGTTTTTCCTTCCTTCCTTCTTTCCTTCCTTCCTCCCTCCCTCTCTCCCTCCTTTCCCTCCTCCCTTCCCTCTGTTCCTTCCTTCCTCTCCTCCATCATGTGTTTGAACAAACTATTGTCTATTGTTCGCCGGCTGTTTTGCAGCTCCCTCGCCTTTTGTCATATCTTCCTTCACCAGCAGGAGGCAGATATCGCCGCTTTGTGGCAGAGTTTCCCCACCCTCTAATAATCTTCCTCCCTCTTATCTTGTAATATCCTCTTTCCCTCTCCTCCTCTTATTAGCCCCTCTTCCTCTCTCCCTCTCTCTGCCTGTCTGTCTCTCTCTCCCTCTCTCTCTCTCTCTGGGGAGATCTTTCCTAAGTGCCTTCTACAGTAAATCAAACCGCAAGGCTTTCATTCAGGCCGAGCTGAGGGAGAGTGGTTACGTCTGGCCCGCCTGATCCAGAGAAAGGCTTTATCAGAGGATAACAGAGAGAGAGACAGACAGACGGAGAGAAAAGAGAAAGAGAGGTTGCACTGATTTAGGTGTTGACTGATTGTAAAGACGATGAGAGTGAATCTGATTGAGGCCCGGAGAGACGAGAGGTGTGGAGAAAATGTTAAGAAACGCCGGATGATGAATAGATGGTTAGTCTGAAATGAGGAGGAGATGGTGTAAATAAGAGATGGAGGACAGAGTTGTGGGTAGATGTAAAGCCGAGCTAATTACTTAAAAGCTTTAATGCAGGAAGTCCCATAATCACAGGCCAGTCCCCAGTTAAAGGGAGGGAGAGAAAGAATCAGCGACAGAAAGAGAGTCTTGCAGGCCCAGAAAGTTAACAGCAGAAACCCTTTCCTGCAGCTAATTCATACACTGTAAATGTAAAAGTTTTGGACATACATCAAACGCACAGTACTGAAAATAAACACCTTTGAATCACATCATTGCTTCACCAATGTCTTATAAAACAGAATGGTAATATTCAACTAAATGCTTATTTGTGGAAGAGTTAAAGTGAGGAAGTTAAGTTACTATTCATCCTGCAGTCGCTTTGATATTGATTCCTCTCTTCCTTCTTTCCCTTCTTCTCCCTCCTCCTCTGTTCTTTCTCTCCTCTCCTTTTATTAGTTTCTCCACCCTCTCTTTCTCTATTTCACTCTTTCTCTCTCTCTCTCTCTCTCTCTGGCTTTCCATCTCTGTATTTATAATATATTTGATTAGGTGAATAGTTTTTTTTACGATGCACGTCTGCACACCTAGACACTTTTTCTGCATATCTGTGGCTTCTTGTAGACACATCACACATCCAGTGTATGCTGTAAATTCATAGTTGTTTTCTACATTTTCTCATGTTTTTCCTCATTTTTTTTTATATATTTCAACTTTTTGGGGTATTTTTTCATATCATACATATGTTTCATTCATTTTTTTTTTCTTTGTCTCAGTTGTGATTTATATATTTTAATTCTTTTCGTTCATGTATTTCTACTTATTATCTTCTTGTGTGGTAACTGTCGGTTGCATTTGCCATTTAGATTCTGTTTTCTGTATCCGATTACGATATGCTGACCCAATGTCCCCATAGGGATTATTGGTTTTATCTCATATTATGTATCTCTCTCATTTTCTCATTCTCTCTCTGTCTCTGTCTCTGTCTCTCTCTCTCTCTCTCTCTCTCTCTCTCTCTCTCTCTCTCTCTCTCCTTCTCTCTCTCTCTCTCTCAGGTCCTATAAGAGCGGCACAGGTGTGAATAACAGAAGGACTGAGCTCTTCCTGAAGGAACACGAACATCTGAGGAAGTAAGAGATCGCTCCAAAAACAACTTATAACTCATAAACACTGTAACACGGAAATAGAAATACTTATTTGCATTTTCAAGCAGACCAAGAGGGCTTTTAGTTTGTATATCTATTCTATTCCATTGGTTGGAGTTTAGGATCTGAGTCCATTACAACAATGACTCCACTGGGACCAATGTAGCTGTCAGTCTGACAGTGTTGTACCTGCACGGTCTTAAAAATGCCTGTATGTTTTAGTAACTTATAATAAATCTGAAGCCTAAATGAGGTTGATTATATTCCAACACAAACAGGCTCAAGGAGAGTTTTTGAAACTGAGGAAGATGGAGGGTTTAATTTGTCTGAGTAGAGGGTAGTGTGTGAAACAAAGAGTGTGAGTGTGTGTGTGTGTGTGTGTGAGTGTGTGTGTGTGTGTGCGCACACATGTCTGTGATTTAATGGACATCTCATCACTCACCTCAGCTTGCGGCTGATGATGTCTGCCTCAAGCTCTTTCCTGTAACTGGACTGAGATAGAAAACGATTTAAAAAAAAAAAAGAAGAAGGAAAAAAAGGAGCAGAATGAGAGTAGAAGAAAACAGTGAAAGAGGAAAATGTGGTGACAAAAAGGGTGGAATGGAGAAGAAATAAAGTGGATGATGGATAGAGAGAGAAAGCAGAGGACAGCAGTAGATGGATAGAGGGAGAGGAGAGGTGGACGGATAGATGGAGGAAGTATAAAGAGCAGTATTGATTTCTGCTCTCCAGTGGAGTCCGTCAGGATGTGCTGCTGCTGCCCTCATATGCTCCGCTCAGCCCGGACCGAACACTTTGCCTCTCTGTCCATCACTTACCTCTACAGCTAATGGCAGCTGATGTAAAGCCTGTCCGTACGTGTTCAGCCTATGCTTCATATTGTCCGTCTGCGTTTCGCTTACACGCACATTTTCCTTTTGAGTGAGCGTTTTCTAGCAAACATTTCATCTACACAAGATGGAAAAACAATAGGAGTGTTATTTAAAAATCAAAAAGTGTTTAAAAATAAATCGGAAACAGATTTGCCATTGTGAAATTTATATCTGTGCGTTCAGAGCTGTTGTATTATGGAGATTAATTAGCTACCATCATGATGGGGTGGGAGTTGACCAATCAGATCCCAGCTTCTCCAAAAATCCTCCATTAACCAGCACTTTGGGCCGTCTCGCAGGAATCACAGGAAGTGCTCCTTTTATGATAATAGGGCCAAAGAGCCGTGTGGTTTCATGGCGAGAGCCTTGACTACATACTGTAGTATTATTTTATCTTTATTATTATTCTCTGTCAGCTGTGAGAGAAATATGTGTTTGAAATTATCTCAGAAATGTATAAATGAAAAGTTTTGTCCCAGAATGAGATGAACACCTAACTGTTCTTACAGAGTGAAGGGTAGCAAAAAATGACAATAAATTATGGTATTTTTTAACAGATTCCTTAGATAAATAGGATTTTAGAAATGAACTCTTCACATTCTCTTGGGTTTAGGTATTTAAAATGCTTTAAACTGACTGTTCTCTTTTTTCCCCTCAACATTTCATATTCACAGCTCAGACAGTCTTATTGATAATGCAATAAGGTAAGCTCTATTCTTCTTCTCTCTCTTTTCCTTTCTCCTCTTGCTCTCCCTCTCTCTCTCTCAGACACACACACACACACACACACACACACACACACACACTACAAGCAAACACAGCACATTCAGGTCTATTAAAAGAGACCGTCATATCTTCCTACTTTTTTGGCCTCTCAGTCTAAACATTAAAACCAACTTAATGTGATGATGTGAGGACGTTAATATGCCACTTTCCTGGCTCTAATCCCTCATGCTCTCCCTCTGCCTCCAGTATCGCCATGGCTACCAAAGAGAACATCACATTTCAGCGTGGGATGCTGAAGTCCATTCAGACCAGGGTCACGACTTTGGCCAGTATCCTTTTAACACTTTTTCTAAGTCACGCTGGGGTGTCGCTCATTTCTCTCCCCGCCCTCTGACACACAGCTGGGATATACGATCACTTCATTTCTTTTTCTGGTTGTGTTATGACTCCTGTCTCTGTTTTCTCTCCTGCTTTTCTTTCTGTCTGTCACTCTAACCCTGTCTTTCTCTCCCTCTCATTTTAATCCTCCAGTATTTTCCTTCACCGCTCTTCCCCGTCCTTCAGATCGTTTCCCAGCCATCAACGGTCTCATCCAGCGAATCAATTTGCGCAAGAGGCGGGACTCTTTCATTCTAGGCGGAGTGATTGGAGTCTGCACCATCCTCCTGTTGCTCTACACCTTCCACTGATTTGCTGGTCAACTGGCAGTAAAGTTTGACGGACAGTTCCTCTCTTTAACAACAGAAATATCCATTTTAAAGCGGGTCCAGTGTGGCCGAGACTTTGTTTATATTTTCAAATATTTTTCCTTATCTTGTAAATTCCTTGACCTTACAAACAATAGTTTAAAGAGGGAATGAGGAGAATAGGTCACATTTAAAATAAAAAAACCCAATCTAAATCGAAAGAGTGAATGTGTTTCAACTCTCAGATTGGACCAAAGCAAATTCTATAATGAACCTGATGTATCTTGTATCTAGATAATGTTGATTATTTATTCTATGAATTATGATAACATTTTTATCTGGGAATTTGAATATTGCTGCATATGTCCTGTTGTATTTTTTAAGTCTTTCTAGATGTGTGGAGAACTCATTTTATGGGACTGTGTGAGATTGATGTCTTTTTACATGGTATTGGCGGTGCCTAATAAAAGAATGGTGATGAGCTCACTTTCAAGTTCCTCATGCTTGTTCAAGTTTATTTCAGACATGCAAAACTATGGCACAGTAAACCAATCATACAGTATAAATGTATAAACATCAACATCAGAGTGCCAAGAACAGTGCATACAGGGAACACCCCCTTCATATCTTGCAGTATACTGTAAACTAATGAGGTTTAGAGATCCAGGCAGTTCAGTAGAGTTTCAACATAGTAGTGCGATTTCTTTACCGCGCAAAGCAAGCTATCGAGCTAAAACTGCGACGGGGAGTTGTTGTGGTAATCGTACACATACATTACATGATTTTAAACTTGGTATGTAAACAGTGTATGAAATCAGCTTTGACAACTTCCCACAGCCACAGAATTCTTGTGCCATTACTTACAGAAGAGGAAAACACTTTCGGTCTGTTATGAAAGACATTGTTGCAAATATTAAGACAGACAGGGCAGGCACTGATGGGATTGCAGATTGATAGCTAAACATTTTACTGGAGGTGCACTGATAACATTTTTTAGCTGGGCACACAAATGAGTATTTCATTCTGAGTTCTCACTGATACCAAGTACCAATCTTAGTGCTTTTTTTCCCTTTTGTTGACAGTTTTGGCCATCCTACTTTATTTTACGACAAAACATCTTTGATCTAATCAAATGCCATTTCCCATCTAATTGTGTCAATTGACTATTTAAATAAAATTTCAATGCCATTATCTAGTATTTGGTTCTTGGTATCTGTGGCCTTCATTGATACCAAACGATCAATGCACCACTGATTTGGACTTTGAATAGTTACATTGGCTCCGCAGAATGTGCTGTCTGATGGTCCCACACAGTCAGTGTGTAGAGCTTCATTTTCCTTCATCCCATTGTTCCTGAGTTTGTGGGGAGGGGTTATTGGACATGCCTGTTCCAGAAAAAGAGAAATGGCCTGCGACTTGTTTCCTCTTTCTTTCCTTAGTCCATAGCAGAAATAGTAATAAGTAATAAGTTACAGTCCCTTTGGCTTGTTTTCAACTCAACTTTTTTTTTCTCTTTGGTGATTTTGTGCTTTTTCATCTTCAAATGACATTTATCCTCCTCGCCTCTGTGCAATTTTGAGAACAGACACTGTAATGTATCTGCTGAGACCGCTGCTTCCATCCCACAGTTCACTTGGCATCCTGGGCCTCTGAGAGACAGAAGAGAGGAGGGAGACAATAAGAGAAGATACACAGCGTTACATTGGGGATTGTGTGTGTGTGTGTGTGTGTGTGTGTGTGTGTGTGTGTGTGTCAGTCACACTCATCCATACCTATTGTCAACACTATGAAGATGATGACAGCCACACCCAGCAGCAAGGAAATACAGCTAAGCAGCATAGAGAGACGCCCGAATTTCCTCGCTCCTTCAATATCTCCTGTATGGAGGACAGACCTCGACTAAAGGGGAGAGTGGGGGGGGCAGGGGGGGTAGATTAAGGGTGTGGGGTGGGATGGGGTGGGGTGTTAGGGGGGGGTATTCAACAAGAAAGTATTCAGATGCAACATAGCTGGAAAACACCTGCAGTGGTTTAAAAGAATAAGCTTCCATGCATTTGCAGTATAAACACACATAGACGACCGCCACGGCACAATGAGATAAATGACACAATTCGTAATATCATGAACAAAATGAACACAATTATAGTGAATCTACTGCAAGGACACTCACCACATGCGCATACCACAAGGCGCACAGGTTGAGCGGCAGGCCGGGGCAGACACACGACAGCACCGCCAGCCAGAGGTAACTCGGCGGCGCGGAACCGAGCGGCACCGGTGGCACACCCAAGCTGAGCCGGGAGGAGGATTTGGGTGGGGCCGCCAGATGCCCGACGGAGCCCGACTTGAGCGGCGATCTGTGTCCGTTCTGGTCCGCGTCCAGGGACCGGACGCTCCCTCTGATGTGGAGGGAGAAGGAGTCGGACGGTTTGATGTTGCTCTGCCCGGTGGGCTCGGCTGTCGTGGTGCTCAATAGTTTCTGCGTGTCCTGGAAGTCGGTGGGATGAGAAACTTC
Source organism: Centroberyx affinis (assembly GCF_046629955.1). Classification (NCBI taxonomy): domain Eukaryota; kingdom Metazoa; phylum Chordata; class Actinopteri; order Beryciformes; family Berycidae; genus Centroberyx; species Centroberyx affinis. Next base: position 207,821 of record NW_027281933.1, on the reverse strand, counting down.
CCTTTCGCCGAGGGCGCTTTTCCCAAAGGCAGCATCAGTGTTGATAGCCATAACTGAAAGATCTGATGGATCAGAAGTCTTCAAGTCTTAATTTCTGTTATTTTTTTTCCGTTTTCCTTTGGATGGAGAGGCTGAAGAGTCTTCCTTCAGATGTTCTCCATGGAGTGATCATCAGAATAAATATTATAAATTCAGAGAGCCTAATACCTTCAAGGCAAACTATTTAATTAAGCAGTCCAACTCCATCAAAACTTCGTATTGATGAGCGAGGTGTTATTGATGTCTCGGTTCCTCTCGCGTTTAGTTTCTATTGAGCGTCCGAACGCACGCCTTCCCTTTTACCCCCCCTCTATTATGTAGTGAGCTATTACCGCATCTCTTACATCTCCACAGCACATCCTCAGTGTCTGAGGCCTACTTATGCACTATGCGAGTCGTGTGACAATGCAAAAACAACAATTAAACATCTTTTGAAGTGAACACGCGCGGTGCGTAAAAGCTTTCCATTTACGCGCGGCGGCATCAGCTGGATCAGCATGTACACCCCGCAGAATGTGTGTGTGTGTGTGTGTGTGTGTGTGTGTGTGTGAGAGAGAGAGAGAGAGAGAGAGAGAGCAAGTTAGTGTACAATATGAACCACAACCTTTTTTGCATCCAGCCATACAGTCCCTCCTCCACACACACACACACACACAGACACACACAGCTATATAGTCTTCATATTCTCCCACTCTATGGGCTTGCAACAGGAATCCCACGGTCAATCTCAGCCAGGAATCCAAGCTCTAAACCCCCCATGTATTGTTCTTGTCCTCACCTCCTGTTCCTTCTTTGTAAAGCAATATGGCCTCCATTAACCAATTAACTGGCCAGAGCGTTTGGCCCATCATCTGGCTATGACTCCATGACATTTTGTCCAATCATTATGGTTCATAAATTCATCAGAGTCAATTCAACATGATTGCAAAGCCATTTTCAAGTTGGCCATTAGGGGGTGCCTCATATGCTATAATTGATAATCGATATAATAATCTGCTCGAGCAAATGTTTTGAAATGTGGTCCGCCTCCGCTGTGTACAAGTATTAATTGATGGAGTTTTGGTTGCGAGTGTTGCATATGTGCATGACTTTGCCTATAAATCAAAGTGGGTTGCACATCACTAAACTTCCCTGCACGGCCCACTGTTAAGAGCGCGGACACCAAATTATATGAATCCATCAAAGCACAGGCGAATGGGGAAATACATCGTCTCTTTCTCACCAATATTAATACAATGATGGATGCGTACCAATTATAACAATCGCGGTCTTATTGGATGGACCGTCTCCCTATCATGAAACTTGGTGTGAATGTTAAATCTCATCTTTGAATAGCTGCCATGCAGTTTCGTTTTCTTGTTGTTTTTTAACCAGTAACAGTTTGACGTTAGGCTATATGTATGGCGTCAGCTTTCTATCATATGTCGGGAGCCTGTACAACTAGCCTGTACAACAACTCGGGTTGTTGAATTTGTGCGCGAAGACTTATATCGTGCGAGTGGCAGTTAATATCTGCGCGTGTGAAGTAATATAATTTGTTCGTATGCATGTTTTATCGCGCTCCCGACATATGATAGAAAGCTGACGCCATATATATGGCTTGGGCTGTTGATTTTTTGAGTCAAGGACCTACAAGAGAATTTCATATTGAAAAGGGACCCAGGCTCTTTAGGCGTTTATGGTCTGAAAGCAGGGAATATGGACGTAAATCCTGGAATTGTAAGTGAGTTAATTGGAAAGCAGTAGTTTGCAAAAAAGTTTAGAGATTCGGTATAGGCTATTCAAAATATGAATTAAACATTTCATTCATGGTGTTTGAATGGCAATCGATTTAGAATTCACTACTGACTGAATAAATGTGTAAATGTTCATTGCCAACCCATTTTCTTGCCACCGTGCAGTGAAACCTGGCATGTCTCAGCGTTAGTGTTTTGTATGTATTATCACGCCATCTAGTGGTGATGTTGAGAAACTGCACCGAGACCCGAAGGCCTGCATTCCGTCCCATGTGTTCACTCTTCTACAGGTCTAGTCATCATGATCATGCACGGCTCCTTCTAGTTTCTTGGTAATTTCATATTTGTAGATGTAAGTTTACAAATGTTTAATTGATAAGTCTTTCCTTTAAGGTCTTCTTTTAAGCCTAATTATGTTTACGTGCTTCTTGCCACGTTGTATGCATTCTATGGTGTTTCTGTAGGCTACTTTTTTTTTCTTTTTTTTTTTTTTATAAAATAACATTTTCTCTTGGCTGTATAAACTCTGCACAGCCCAGTCACAAATGTAAAAAGTTGATTAAGTCTGATGAAGGAATAGTTTTTCTTAATGAGATGCACACTGGCCCCTCTTTCTTAGAAATGGGAGCGCTGGTTTGAGAACAGCATGAGCATAGTGACGTTTATATGAGGAGGCGGTGGTTCATTACAAAATTAAATATCGCCTACATCATTTGGAAGATATGACGACTATACTCTTTCAAATCGTTTTTAACCATTTTGGCTCATGACCCACAACAATGGAGTGATGTCTACTACTCCCTGTTGCAAGCGTAAACGTGCAGAATGGGAAACTTTGACACCAAAATATGATTTTTATTTCCCCGTTTTGGGAATAGTTATTGATGAAACCTATAACCTGCAAACAGGAAATCAACTTTTTTTCATAAATATTGCAAACTTAAAATAAATTAGTTTATTACAAAAATGCGTTTTTATATATAGTATAGTATATCTTGTATCTAGATAATGTTGGAGAATTGAATAGAGGCGTGATTATTTATTCCACTGGATATACAATGTTTTGTAAATTAACTCTTCATATGTTCATGTGACCTGGCCAGAGAAAGGTCAGTTTGTGAATAAAACCCTTGATGCCTTTAAGCCCTACAGAACAGACATTAGATTAAAAAAAATGTTTCTGTCCGTCTGTCTTCACACCTAATGTGTAACAATGACTAAACCTGTCTATAACCTGGCTATATACTATATATTATAAATATTACATGAAAACAAAAACAATCATCTTCATTCAGCCTGATCTTTCTTGTTCCCCTGTAATGCCTGATCATCAGAGACTTGCTAAGTATACTGGGAGTTAACAAAGCACCAGTGTTACACATTTCTGCACACACCCAGTATTCCTCTGTATGCGTGTGTGTGTGTGTGTGTGTGTTGTCAGAGAATTCACGAGTGTATCCTTGCCACTGGCAGTCGGTGCTCTTTCCCTTTTCATCTCCTAAAGACATGCTAATAAGAATGTTTTAGTGTATATTATCCACAACACAAATAAACGTTAAGTCAGAGAAGATATGTTCTTTATTGTAAAATGCACATCATAGACAAAATTTTAATGTTTCTGCCACAAAATAACAATAATGCATGACCACAAAACCGACTTAAATGTTATTTACTGCCTACAATGAAATGTCACGCTGCCCACAGTGAATAAGACAGAAATCTAAACTATGCAGTGATTCAAACCTGGCAGTTTAACATCCAGTCTGACCAGTGTGTGAAGCGCTGCCTTCCTTATTTCCTCCAAAAAAAAAAACCCCACCCCCCTCTCACCCGCTTCCTCTTCTCCGCTGGTCCGGGGCAGGGCTGACCAGAGCAGTTCTTCAGCTGGCAGCTTTAGCGTGTGTACAGGAACATAAAGCTTGCCAGTGAAGAACTGCTGTGTGTCAGCCATTTGGGGCCGGCGGGGGGGGGGGGGGGGGGGTGCGAGGGAGCGCTGGGAGTCAGCCAGCGAGCGTGAGAGTCGTCAGCCTTTCCCCAACCAAACGGAGCGAGGGGACGGCCCAGTTAAGGAACTAACGCTCACTCCTTCTCCTTCTCCTTCTTCTTCTTCTTCTTCTTCTTCACCAGCTCCTGCAGAAAAGAGAAAAAAAAAGAGATGGTTTATCTTCCCCTCTAACTGCTCTAGTGGCGTGGGTATGAGGGAGAGGCAGTGACACATGTAGGTGGGAGGTGCAGTCAAGCCAAGAGTGTGTGTGATCAGCTGTGAGTAAACGGGTGAAATGAGCTGATATGTAAAAATGGCTGGGAGACGCACACAAGATCATGCGTCAGATTACCAAGGGGGGGGGGGGGGGGGATATATGCATCAGCAGCTCCGCTCTCTCTCCCTCACTGCATGTTACAGTAAGCGCCAGGAAGAAAATTCTTAGATATTCTCTTGGTTATGATGCTCGAAATCACAGACCGGCCTCTGGAAAGACACTCTAGTTTTTGTTTCAGTTACCGTGGTTACACACACAGAGTGAGCGAGAGGTGATGAAGAGGAGTAGACAGCCTCTACATGTAAGAAGCAGAGATCTCAGAATCCACTCAGAGGCCCAAAGAACTGTTTATTTTTGAAGTCGGTTCGTCTTAAAGGATACGGTGAACGTTGAGGCATTTTCCATTTTCCTCTCTCTCTATAATGAAATCCCTGTGGTTTTTTTTATGGTAACCTGTAGCTAGAGGGGTTTCACAGATGTCCTACATTTCACCTGTATCTTTGGTCTCATAGTGGATAAGAAGAAAGCTTTTTTATTATCACTCAGTCTCACTGATTTGTGCGTCTACATCTTAAACAATTGAACTTGCTTACTCAGCACCTGATTGTAATCCATTTCAGGAACTACTTTCAGGCAGAAGAGCTCTTCCTCAGCTGAGAGGCTTGAAATGAGGCGAGATGTAACCACAGAGGATGTTAGTGACTGGTCAGAAGTGCTGTCTCTTTTTCTGACATGAACAAGAAAGTGTAAGCAAATATCGTAGAGAGAGTTTTGGGTGAAACTGGCCTAGCTGTTCATATTAGCATTTGGAGAAGTATTTATTAATTTTTCAGAATCCGACATTGTTGCGATGATTCAACTATTCTGCTACGGTGTGTTGCCTACTTCCTTGTTCCAATGTTCACATTTTTACTTAACATAGACACGCCTTCTCTTGTCCCGTTCGTCCAGTGAGGGCTTTCTGAATGCGTACAATATTTCAAAAACATCCAAATATATTTGAACTACTTTTCATTCACAAAACGTTTTCTTTTTCACCGCTTTGTTAGGCGGGGCCTGGCAAAGCATTTTGTAGACGCACACATCTCCTCCATGGATTACGTTACCACACTTAGTTTGCCACCTCAAAAATTCGGTTTGGAGTTGAATGGAAGCGAATGGCATCTAGAGGTCAGGAAATGAGTCACATGATAACTGATTCTCTGATAATTGCACGTAAAAATCCACAAGAATTTTTTAGAAGCGAGAGAGGGCAAGCTGGAAAATGAGTTTAACGTTCACTGCGGCCGCTGCACTGACTAAATAAACACCATGAGAAGCGTAAGCATGCTGAGAGTTTGTAAAACTGACCACTCGAAGAACAACACGAGCTAAACCAAAGCCGGCCTGTGCTTTCCCTGCCTTCAAAAGAATGTGATCCTGTTAATCTTGAGACATAAGAGGACAAACTCCACTTCTCCGGTTGATGATGAGTAACACATACTGTACATTCCAGCGGAGAGGATAACCAGAACAATCTCAGGTATTCGGCTGCCCTGTGGCCTGCAGAGCGGAGAGGAGACGGTGCACAGCGGGGGGGCGGATCACACGGGGCAGAGAACACGACTTATGAAAGTTTTACAGACATCGCCTCGAGGAGAATTCATTTTGTCTCACGCTCAGGTTTGGATTTGCCTCAGCATCATCGCCATAAGAGCAGTTTCCACCCAGTCAGCTGTTATGGAATCATGTAAAAGATAGAACTAGAGAAATCTGAACATTAACCTGTGAGTTATAATGGGAAAAACACTAATGTGCAATTCTTTTCTTCCACCTCCTGACAAATTTTCTCTGCGTGACAAATGTCAAATTCATTGTTTTTTTTCTTTTAAGTGAGTGAGTCAGGATGGAGAAGTCGTCGCTCTGTTCTGCCTGTTCTGACTTGTGACTTGGTCTACAGTGCAAAATGTTTCATTAAATTTCCTGTTGAGTCTTATTTTTCTCAAAACCAGTGCAAGAAATCTGCCAGTGGTGTGAGAGGATTACACTTGTTTCCAATGCAAATCATATTGTTTCATTGATTTTCTCGAATCAAAACCCAGTCACATCTAGAACTATTACTGTAAAAGATTTATATCATTGTAAGTCAATAGAGTGTCTGTACTCCCACTACAACGATAACTATAAAAACATCCAAAACTATAACTAAAACTATATTTTTGGTTCAATCTCAAATGATTTTTTGGATGCAGAGGCAACGACAAAACATTTTCTACCAATCAAATTAAAGCTCTAAGAAAGAAGGGGGCGGAGCATAGCACTGCAGTGATGCTGCATTTGTTGAGAAACTTATCACAAATAGTGTTGTAGTGTGAATGCTTGAGCAACAATGTCATTATAGTTTATAGTTATCTTTAAAGTTATTATCCTAGATGTGAACGGGCCTTTATTCTGCTACTGATACTGACACTTGTTTTTAGCAAATTAATGAAATTAGTGAAATTAGCTCACCCTACTGGCAGAAGTTTCACTTGTTTTAAAACAAAATAAGATTTTACGACAGATTCTTTGGACGAATATGAGACTACATGGCTTTTTTTTGCTGTGTACATAGCGAAGAAGGGGGCAGTGATCTTGAATAACTTAATGGTGGAGCTACAGCGAGAGAAGGCCGTCGTGCGTCACGCTGCTATCGCAGAGCGAACCAACTGCTATCAAATAGCTGCGTATACTCGTCCACACCCAGGCATAACTCTCTCACACACACACACTCCACACACACACACACACACACACACCACCACTAGGCAGGCCTACACACGCACTCACGCCAGCGTTAGCTTGTATCTAAAGATGCATTAAGTGAGGGAGGACGTTGGAGTCCTCGGGGCCGGCGCACACAGGACCTCTGACAGGCATAACTATTGACTATGGCTGCCACGACCTCAAACTGAAACTGAATTAGTTATTTGTTCCATAGCGTGCCACTCCCTCCACAAACAGTGACTCTGTATCTTTACGTTCACAATGACCGGCAGTGTTGAGCCCCTGACTCTTTCGCTCTGCCTCGCTTCCCCACATCTCTTCTCTCTGTCTTTTCTCACTTGTCTATCCTCCTTCTCTCTCTCTCTCTCCCTCTCTCTCCCCCTCTCTCTCTCTCTCTCTCTCTCTTGGTCAGATCAGACTGTCCTGCATTCCTGACATTCCGGCTGCGTATGTTAGAAATTCCATCCGGCTGCTGTGGGCTCTTTACAGTCTGTGTCTTCCACTCTTTTCCTTTTTCCATCCCTCTATCCTTCATCCGCCTCCTCTCTACCTTCGCCCCCCTTTCCTCCCATCTGGTCTGCACTGGACTGTGCGACGCGGTAGTGTGATTCGGCGGGCGGGGGTCACCCTTCGCTGTCATGTTCACCCTCAGCTTCATAACTCTATCCTCTAATTCAACACTGTGCGAGAATCTGTCACTGTATTTTTTTTTTTTGCCTACTTGGGTGACACTGCGCTTTTTTTTCCCACCTCTCACCCCTTTATCTTCTTTCCTGCGTTAGATTCTGTGCCCTCGTCTGTCAGTCTTTCTTTCTCTTCCTTCTTTCTCACCTCACATCATGCCCCCCCTCCCCCTCCTCCCTCTCTTTCTTTCTCTCTCGGCCTCATCCGAGTGAAGGAATCAGACAGGGTGAGGCCACATGACAGCCAGTGTGGAAGGCCTTGAGACCGGCTTTGATTCATGGGGCAATAGTGTAAGATAACACACAGTGTAATACACAAAAGGCCGTGCTTATCTGGGGCTGTGGACGTGCCATTCTCTGCCATAGCAGGGAGGAGAAGAAAGAGGAAAGATACACTACAGTAGAGCAGGCAGGATGTGCGTGTCAGAGAGAAAGAGGAATCATGACGTGTAAACAGGCAGGTGTGAATGAACATGGATACAATGCAAAAGGGGGATTATTTACATTTTAGCTCTTAGAGAGATGCTCTTATCCGGAACGACCTGGGAGGAGTGTAAAAGTAGAGCTTGAATTTGTGTATCAGCAAAATCAAAAAAGGACGAGATGGAAAAAAAAAAAAAACAGGCAGCAGATAAGATGTTAACTCTCAGATAGAGGCAGCCCACTTCTGCTGAAGATGGAGAAAGAGTAGAAACAAAATGAGAGAGAGTAAGATGGAGACAGTGAGAGATGGTGGACTAGGTGTCTACTATCAGAGAGAGAGATAGGGAGAGAAAGACAGATATCACTAAATGCTACCAGCCTATAATTCATTTAACCTTTTGGATATAGTATCTTGGTCTGTAAGAACATTATTTTTTGCATCATATGACCGTCAGCAAAGAAACAACACAGGGAAAATATATGAAGCACCACAGAATTATCACTCACAATGTCAGAAAGAGTTATACATTTACAACACTGCAGCTACAACGCTGTGCAGGGGTAATACACTGGTGCAGCAATAATTAGATGTTACGCATCTATTGCATATCAATTCAGGTGCATTCCTCTGCTGTGGGTGTGGCCCGGCAGGAATGTGTTTACTGACCCCAGATTGTAGTCTGTAATATAGACTGATCATTTTAGACTGGGAATGGGGACAAAGACAGGGAAAGGGCGGTGGCTTTGGCAAGACACTGATCATAGTGCACAGAGCCTCTTCTTAGGCTCTGCTGCTTTGACTGTTTGCTGGACTTTGGAGGCGATCTGACTTAACCCCTCAAGATCACCAAAAATCTGAAGTCTATGCTATCTGATTTGCTAAGAGAGGTATTTACACACCATTCTGAATTCATGCTATTCATGCAAACAGCGATATCTAAGGCCTGTAAGCCTATCCTTGGTCAGTCTGTGCCTTTTTACCCGAAAGAACAGAGGATTTTTGAATGAACAGAACTAACACGGCACTTCTTGCCCCATCTTTCCTTGACAAGACACGCAATAGGAATGAAGGGTGTAACCCAGTTGAGCAAGATGGCTTCACTTCTGCAAATATAGGCAATAAAACAACATGGAGTTGCTTTTTTTTGTGGATGCAGGACACAGAACAAGTTGCAATTTAATTCACACCCTGTCATTGCCATGTGATCCTCGTTGACAGGGTGGCTTATGTTGCACTCCAGTTGCAATGGCACAAATGCAGCTCGTGACAGAGACTATTGCGCATTCCTGCCGGTGGAGTGAACTAGCAGTACAATTATGTAAGACAGGCTCCATGGATGCAAACAGGCGATATAAGATACACTACACTAAGCTTTTTCCCCTTTCCAGTTAACCCAAAGAAAGCCAATAATATTCTCTCTTTGCTTTCAAAGATGTTCAAACTTCATAGCTTGTCTATAAGACTATAAGGAGTAGTGGGATAGTGCGTGTGTGTGTTGGTGGGGTGGGGGACTTGAGGGCCCCAAGCTGGATGGGGACCCCCACATACCATAATAAGTCTCCCTGCACTTATACCTGTTTTAAACATGATTTGCCGACCCTTATAAACGTCTAATATGCTTGTATTTGTTATCATAAGAAAGACAAACTTATTATATTTCATTTAAAGAATCTTCATTCTCTGCCAGATGACTCCTAATGCTACTGCAGTTCTTGGAAACAACGCCGTCACAGTTATCTTCCCTATTTTCACCTATTCTGTGCTAGACCGTACGTTTTTTCTTGAAAATGTGACCTCAGTGAATGTCACATGCTGCGAATGTTACGTGCTGCGAAGCTAGCTGAGGTTTTCAATTCTGTGACCTCTTCACTTTTTGACCAGTTTTGATTATATAAATGCAGAAATCAACTTGCAACTGCAACACTATAACATATTAATCCAACATTTGACCGTTACTGCTTAATAAATAGCAAAAATAAATTCCTAAGAGGCTTGAATTCCAACTTCCTGAACATTTGAATTTCTAAATAGAGCAGAAGCAAATGTATCCAATGGGAGTTTATGTGACAGCCGTGCAGTAACATAGTGGATATCAATAATATGCTGTCTCAACATTTGCTAGCTTTTCTGTTCACTCCTGTATTATAAGATGAACATTTAGACATACCTTGGATACATAATTGTGCACAGTTCATGCATGAAATGAACACACTTTTATCTGCGTATTAAGCATTTATGAATTCATGCATTTGCACATACATCATACAGTATTTTAAAGAAGCTCCGGCCTACGATTTCACTATGTCATTCATCCAAATATTGCATAAAGGTTTGCAGAGATGAAGCCAGCAAGGTGGTGGGTGGGAGGGGAGGAGGGGGGTGGATGGCCTAATGTCAGATCTCGTCAGGGTGCCCAGAATTCCTAGCAGCACCCCTGGGTCAGTGGGCCTGGACTACACAGCCTACATGACACACACACACACACACACACACACACACACACACACACACAGGCCTTTAACTGCTTTAACGTCCATTTCTGTGTCCGCGAGAATCTGACGACGTCAATTCCATCGAAACCTAGCAAAAAAACTAAAGAGGAGGCGAATTCGCTTGAATAAACTCGTTTTTAGGACGGTTTTCACAGTTGTCGTTAACCAAGAAACTGGGTCATCAAACCGCCACAGGCTAAATAAGACTGACACGAACAAGCATTTAGCCAGCAGAAACAGACAGACAGCCGTTACGGCCGTATGCGCCCCACCTTGACCACCGGCTGGGTCGCTCCTACTCGGTCAACCGATCCCAACGGTCCGGCGGAGTTCAGGCTGCCTCGCCCACTGCTCGGCGGAGTCGTGAACCTTCACTATACAGTATGTTCGTTTTTGTCAAATCCACGATACAGATACGAATTAGGCTATAGCGATACATTTAGGCAACGTTAAATACGTTTCATATTAGATTGGTAAGCTTACTTTTTCAGCGCAGCAGCAGTGGAGAATGAAGCCCAGGACTTCGGTCGCCTTTTACACAACTCTCGCCCGAGTCCTCCCCTCTTCCCTCTCTCTCTCTCTCTCTCCCTCTCTCTCCCTCTCTCTCTCTCTCACACACACACACACACACACACACACACACACGCACGCACACAGTCAGAGACACACACAGCCGGCTTCCCACTCCGATCAGCTGGCAGCGTAATGACGTAGGCAGCCAATGAGAAGCGGACGTCACAGTCTACACGGATCTGACGTAAGCACGCAGATTTATACCGTAGTGCCGCCCATGCTGATATCGATTATGAGCACACACACACGTCCAGTTTCCAGATTGGCCTGTTTTGGTTTTGGTTTTCTTATATCACCCAGTAGGTCTATGAAAGGATATTGGAGTGATAATTCACAAGGAGAGACAATTAAATGGAAGTTTATTTTGGAGTGCAGGCCTAGACTGCAAAGTAGACCCATTTCAAGAGCTTTTTGAAAATGGCAGCACACAGCACCTTCAATGCTCACGATATCTTTGATTAAGTGTTAGGGATTCAGAAAAATGTTGCATAGAGCAAAGAAATCCAATTAAAGTTGTGCGTAACAAAGCACACAGAGCAATGGGAATGAAGGATTAGGGTTTGTAGACACAGATTTCCTCAGGCTCTTGGGCCGGGCCTGTTGTCGTGATGATACAATGGCCATTATATGTTATCATTACCCAGGGATATCTTCTGCCTTTTGAGACAACAGGTTTCATTGCCTTCATTTGTAGTAAGGCCTCAGTATGTACACAGCTATTTATAACTGCAAAATGAGTGAAGCATGAGACAGTGAAGCATGACTATGTTCTTATTCAATAGCCACAGTAGGATAGTGAGGTTTTGGAAAGTACAAACAAGAAATGAGGTAAAAGTGGGAATATACACCTATCTTATATGAACAGGTTTGATTGTAAATCTGTTGTAAGGAAATCTTTCTTTAAAAAAATCATTAAACATTTGTGTTTGTTAAATTGCTCATTGAAATGCACTTTTCTTCTTGAGAGTATGACTGTGCAAAATGCCTCCATGTTGACCAGACAGCAGAGTCTTTTTTCTTTACAGCCAACCTTGTTTCTGATGAGTGTTTCTGACACTGGACCCTCTCATCAGAACAGATTCATGACTGTATGTATGAACCTGCGGGAACCTCTGCCTGCAAAATGAAACTTGCAGACTAAGAGTCTGCAAACGGCCTCCGGAGACATCAGCAGGTCAAGATGAACTTGTTAGCCTTTCTACGCTGAGGCACACACTCACAGCAAGGACTCTGAGGCCAGTGTACTTAATGCTCACATGCTCTCTCCCTCTCTCTCTCTCTCTCTCTCTCTCTCTCTCTCTCTCTCTTTCTCTCCTTCCCCTCTTCCATTTATAAACAACAGTCTGGTCCTTCCAGTCCTTTGACAGGAATGGCATGCAGCCAGATCCTGTGAACCTGCGCTTGTCACTCAGAGTCCTGCAGCTTTAAGGTTGCTGCGTCATGAGATGCCGCACACTGTTTCCTCACTGTCACCTGATGGAGCGAACACACACGCAGCAAATCCTCACGAGACCAAATCAGCTGTCTCATTTCCATGTCTGCTTCTTCCCCTACCTGTTTTTTTTTTTTTTTTTGGCTGGACTGACTAAAACACTTCCTCTAACGTCCAATCCAGATTTCTATCCAGGCGCTCACTCTAGTGCAATGGCACAAAGGAAAGTTACATCACATCCTGTCTATCGGTGGATTGGATGAAGGCATAGAGGTTGTATAGAGCTGAAACGTCGGGCTCTGGAAGTAAATTCCCCATTAATTTTTCCCATATGGAAACAGTTAAATAGTTTAAGGTGGATTTACCTTGAGCGATCAGATTTTGAAACCACTATATGTGTTTCTGTAGAAGCCATCGGCCAATCTGATTTCAACTTTGTTGTTTAGAAATCACGTTTTATTCCTGAGTTCCTTGTGAAATGCTACAGTACCCACAAGCTTTAGTGAGTTTCTGAGTTATGACGCAACGGTGACCTTTAACCTTCTCGACAAGGTGAAAAAACAAAAGTGTGTGTCAGTCAAAAGTAACAAAACACATTTTGTGTTTGTTTGTCTTCTGGGTTTGATTTTCCAACAAAATATCACATGAATGCAACACTGCAGCCCACTTGGAAGTCCCAGATGTCGGACCTTCCCCCCAGCACATGAACGCAACTTCACTCTCTTGACAGTCTCAGTCAAAAGAATGAGTTGTACATTATACTGATATTATGCAACGGATTTAACATAGCAGAACTTAGCCTACTTTACCATGTTAGAAGATCTGATTACTTTGTGCTTCATGTACATACAGTTTGTGTTAACTGAGTTGGTATCCAGCCTGCAGATGGTATATAATATATTATATAGACATAGTGTTAAAAGCCCTGCCTCTGTAACATGCGTCCCTGTGGCCTCCTATTGAATTAATGTTTACTCTTGTTTCCCACACGCACTTTGTTACTCTCAGCTTTCCTACTGTATCCTGAGACAAAATACTTTTGGGAAGTGGACTGAAAAAATAAATCTGTATCAAGTTTGTTTCCCACTTTGAACACTATCACTCCTGTATTGATTTATGTTATGTATCTCCTCTGTCTCAGCCTTGTAATTTACTCTCTTTCTTCCTGTAGTTATAATGTTCTTACTGGAATGGCTGAGATGTGTGGAGGAAATGCAGAAGCAGGATGGACTTGTTTGGGCTCAGAGATTTGTCCTATTCTTAGTGCCGGTGGGTGTATGGTTTAATAGGAACAGACAGAACATAGCATCCAAGGGACAAATTTGGTATCTTAGTAATGACTAGAAAGGTTACTGTGTGTGAGTTTGTCTGCATGTGTGTGTGTGTGTGAGAGTTTTTGTGAAAGCTTGTGCTTCAGAGCATCCAATACCCAACTTAGTAATAACTACAAGGGTTACTGCGTCTGCATGTATGTGTGTACGTGTACGTGTGTGTGTATGTGTGTATGTGTGGGATGTGTATTTGTGTATGTGAGGAAGTAGCAGGGGATGGGATTCTGCTGGACAGGAATAGGATGGAAACTCCCTGGGAAATACCATGCTGCGTGCTGAGGATGTTGACAGAGCCAACATGTGAAGTCCCCACGCTGCCATTTAAAAGGACCTGGTTTCACATAACGAGTTCAGTTCCTTGAACGTGTCAAATCAAGAAAAACATGATAGCAAGGAATTTTGTTTCCAGCTTTTCATTTTCGCTTAAGCAAATCAATAGTGGCAAACATTTACCTTTCTTTGGAGTAATACAAATTTGTACAAAAGTGCTTTCTTAAGTGTGTAAAGTCTCCAGAATGTCAAGAGTCCACCAATAATGTATGATGAAGCAATAATTAAAATGAGAAGGGTGAATTTGCCTTGCAATTGCCTTAGAGGTTTGGGTGACACCAATTCTGACCCTTGTCTGCCCCAAAAGAACAACTCAGATCTATCTATCTATCTATCTGTCTGTCTGTCTGTCTGTCTGTCTGGTGTCTGTCTGCCTATCTATCTATCTATCTATCTATCTATCTATCTATCTATCTATCTGTCTATCTGTCTGTCTGTCTCTGTCTGTCTTATGTCTATCTATCTATCTATCTATCTATCTATCCATCTATCTGTATTTCTAGCTGTGTTTCTGTCTTTTGGTGAATCACTTTGCGAGTGTGCTGACAGACTGGAAATAATTCATCTCTTTCTTGCTCTTTAGCTCTGTAGTTTCCAGCTCACGGCCAGCTAGCTAAGTCCGTTTGGCTCAGCGGACCCGTCGCTGACCAAAGGTCCACTGCCCAGATTTATCCAAGGGCTTAAAATAGTTCAGAGCAGCAGGTCTCACGTTGCTCCAGTTTCATCTGATGATCATGTGCGCTTGTCGGTATTAAGATTTGATTACACCCCGGTGATCAGGAGCATGCCATTGATTTTTACTGGATTGATGGTATTGATGAAACGTTGACCTGAAGGCCGTAAGGGAACGTTGAATTGTCCCACAAGGAAGTGAACTGAAAGGTCACTAATGTAACCCCAGATACTGATGACAGCAGTCTGCGCCGGTGACGAGTGTGAATATCTTTAAGGCACATACAGCTGATTCAAGGCTCTGACTGATGTGTGTGTGAGTGTGTGTGTGCGCAAGGTTGGAAAGGTTTCAAACTGCTTTCAAAATGTAATTTGTTACAGATTACATATTACTTACCTGTAATAAAAACCACATAAATTGATAAATTTTATCATGATTTCTTCATTTATTCCATCCATTATTTACAAATACACTGTTTTTTCTTTGTTGTAAAAGATTACAGTTACAGTTACACTTCTCATAATCCAATTACTGCAATGTAATAATGTAATGTAGGCTATAAGCTTTTCGTTTATTCCCCACTCCTCAACCCTGTCTCGTGACTTGTGAACAGAGGAAATTCTCTGCACAGGAACCTAATGGTTCTAGTCCATTCTATTCTAGTCTATTGTAGGTTCTATCCTTTTTTGTTGACAGTATTTTGCACGGACCTCGTGGCGCAACGGTAGCGCGTCTGACTCCAGATCAGAAGGTTGCGTGTTCAAATCACGTCGGGGTCAAATCTTTGCTTGACCATACTGTAAATGTGTGTGTACGTAATGGCCTATGTTGAACAGTCTGATGTGTGTCTCTTTCTGCATGCTTAGTCCAATTGAAACTATTTCATTTGTACCGCAATGCGTTAAACATTGCATTAGAATAATCGGGATTTAGGTGCGAAACTCTCATCAATTGTAGGCTACTTATTATGCGTTTAACGTTTTCTGTATAGCCTGTATATTCCAATTTATACTGTACGTCTCCAAATGATTAATCCAAACTTAAGGAAATGAAGGAAATACAAATAAAAACGTATCTTGACTTATGTCTACATCGCCAGGTCAAGTAGCTTTATCTCAAACCAGGACCTCGTAAACCTTTTCATATCAAGGATCCCTGAATAGATTTGACCACAGACCCCATTTAATGAGATTTTGTTTGATATGACTTGGTATAGAGTTATATAACTGTGCTGTTGGCAGGGTGTTGATGCAGGGAGGGAATCAACAGAGAGAGTTAACAGTCTTCCTTAAACATTCTCTCATTGTGTTCACTTAGACTAATACAAAACATAAAAATAACAACAAAGGCCTACGTTTAGCCTACATTTTAATAAACAATGTTTTAGGAGGTGGATACAAGTCTCAGATAAATACATTGTAGGCTAACGTGAACATAACGGTACAGTTTTCGCAGCTTTTTTTTTTATTACTTTATGAGATAGTGTTGATGTGGCCTATTGTTTGCGTTTGTTGAACACAGAAATTAAATTAGCCCTAGTTGTTCTTATCTGTAAATTTGCACTTGTGAATATGAAATAATAGCCATCAATAAAATCAAGTTCATTAAGAAACACACTCCTCTTCCTTCTTACTCTGTCCATTAAACTCAAACAACACGTGTCCCCAACAAAAGCGAGTATAAAGATGATATTAAGACATTTTCTCCATATACTGAAACTACCAGCACAGTGTGTGCTGTTGCTAAGGAGACGCGTCACTTGGCAACGCGGTAGGTCAAACGGTCTCACAAAAAATACTTAAAAATCAAAGCAGCAGGCTGTCTTAACTGGATTTTCCGTTATTGTTTGGTCGTGCACATGCTAGAGAAATGTTAAAACTTATAAGTCAATAAAAATAAAAACATTTTAAGGCGTTTCGGGGCTGAACGACAAAAAACAACTGCGGTCTGCCGATACTCGCCGTGCAGCCCACTTGTAGGTCGCTGTGTTTACTTTTAAACGCAGTGAGTTTTATTTTGTTTTATTTCAGAATGGTCTTAAATAACTGTTAACGTCTTACCGGGAGAGGATTCATCGTAATCAGGTGAGACGCACATTTCATCAAGGACTTTTCCAGCAGGCACGAACTGTTTCAGCCTCAACAGACAGCCAGGCTTCAGTCCATTCAGCTCGTGCCAAGCCTGCAGCATGCGCGAGGACATTTCCTCCATGGACAAAGACTGTCAGCTGCTGCTGCCCTACAGGAACACAGAAACTAAAGAGAAGAACAAGAAGAAGAGAAAGAAAACCGCTGGCTCCAAGAAAAAGAGACATTCCACCAGCGCTCCTCAAAACTCAGAAGATACAGGTGAAGTGTGGAGACATTGTACTGATTATCATTTGATATAAAATCCAGTAACGTTAGTTGACTTTTAGACCATCAACCCCTTCACCACTCGACTCTCCATATTCTTGTGCCCCTGTAAATAAAGTAGAAGTGAATGTAATAAGCCTGTTCACCTGCATGATCTTGTGCTATTGATGTTTAGCCTATAAGCTAAAGAGGATATTGGCTGTCCAATCCACACAAAAGACCTTAACATCAAAGTATTTGACAGATTTCCATTCCACATTAAGTTTATTAAAACAAATGCATGCCAAGATTTCACAAAAGGAAAACAGCTAATTTGGAAATATGAAAACACCTTGCATTCTACCAATAAAGGAGAGGATTAAAAAAAAAAGTGAATTGGGAAATGAAATAATTTTAAAAACCACCAATTTATCAACAGCAGCTTTTCAAGTGTAGAGATATCACATGAAATACTAATTTCAAATGGAGGAACTGCTGCCAAAAGACAATGCAGAAGGTATTCACCCACCAATTGTCACATAATAAAAAGCAGGAAAGCCCTAAACCAATAGAGTGTGACGCCTCCCTCGCTCCTCACACCATACACTTATAACTAGTTATTTAACTTACTGGTGATATTCATTTGGATAGTCAATGTTGTAATGCAATAGCTCAGTTCAGTTTTTCCTGTTCCTGGTTGAGTATTTGCTTCCCTCCTTGACCTGATAGCATGACACAGTATACAGCAGTAAGGCTGATGTGCAGGTGTCAGAGGATTCCCTGCAGGGTTGAATAGGTCACCAGTGATAACAGGCCTCCAGTGTCACTTCCCCTCACTGGGCCATTACACCTCATTACTGCAGACCAAGCCATTAGCCAAACCTACTTCAACTCTCCAACTCCACAGGGAGTGATTAGTAATCTGAACCCCAACCTTTGTTTGTTTGTGTGTGTGTGTGTGTGTGTGTGTGTGTGTGTGTTCCCGTATTTCTGTCTTTGTGGCAACCAGTTTGAGGTTTAAACCTTCAGAGTGAGGAAATTTTGGCTGGTCCGCATTTAGGTTAGGACTTGGTTTTAGGGTTAAGGTAAGGGTTAGGCATGTAGTGGTGAGGGTTAAAGTAAGGGTTAGGGGATAGGGAATGAATGTAGTGAATGAGGACAGGAGTACAACTAAGTAAGTACAATTTAATTTATATAACAACTTTTTAAAACACACAGTTTACAAAGCGCTTCACAACAAGAGGATAAAAGAAAGCAAAGACATGGAAGACATAAAAACAACTTTGAGAGAAGACAAACCCTTAAAAGCTGTCTTGAAATAACACAATCATACACACATCTAAAGTAAAAAGTAAAAACATCAAGCATTTACAAACCCCATTATGATAAAAAAAAAAACCCTATATAATAATACACACATAAAATCATACGTACACACAAATCATAACCCAATAAAAAGAAGAAACCCATATAGCCACTTATAATAGGAAGGCCATCCTATAAAAATGGGTTTTTAGGATGTGTGTGTGTGTGTGTGTGTGTGTGTGTGTGTATGTACATCTCCATCTGCCTGTATGTTTATGTCCCATGTCCTGCTCCTACAGAGAAACCTCAGAGTGTGTCTCTGCCCCCTGACACCTCTCCTGTGTCCCTGCCGCCCGCACCGTGTCAGGCTCGGCTCAGAGGCCCGCTGCCTAAACTCAGCGCTTGTAGCAGGAAGGACGGAGAGAAGGCTGGCGGCGGAGAGAAGGCTGGCGGCGGCGGCGTCCGGAGCAGCAAGACGAGCCAGCCCAAGGATTCGACGGCGGCGTCAAATCCCGGGACAAACAAGACGGGCGGCAGCGGGGCTCCCAGGCCGGGGGACGCGGCCGAGCTCAGCGCCCGGGCCAGGGAGAGCCTGAGGTGGGAGGGGGTGCTGCAGGATCCCCGGGCCGAGGAGGAGAGGCTGGAGCTGTACAGGGCGAACAGGCGGCAGCGCTACCTCGCACACAGACAGGCTCTGTCCGAGGAGGCCCAGGCAGAGGAGGAGACGGCTTTGCCTGACTTGGACCAGTAGCATGATCTGCTCGTCTGTACGGATCATCAGACTGTGACCCGACTGGATGAATGTTTCGAACCGACCAGGAAGAACCACATCATGGACTAGAGACTGGAGAAGAAGATAGGAGAAGAAACCACTATAGCCATATTATTTTACAATAAATCTATTGTAATGATTTTCATCTCAGGATTTAAGTTTGGGATAACTGCGTTTGTTTGTTTGTTTATTTGTTGATGTGTGAGCCATGGCAAATATGGCCATGGCAAAGAAGTAGTATAAAGTTACAATACATTAGTTCTAATGAATGGAAGGTGGTGGAGTACATAAAACTTCCTATAGGGGCCGCTGTTAGACAGTGGACTGATTGTGACTGAGCTGAAGAACAGTAGATAGTGGTGTGAGGCCCATTTAATACCCTTTACCTGTAGTTATTCACCCTGAACAGAAAATGCTTTTTCTTTCAGGTGTGAAATGCATATCCACGCTGCCAAGCCTGTGTCCACTAACTCCTCCACTAATTGACTGCAGGTTGTGTTGTCGGTGGACAACGAGGGACCCGCCTCCTGCTGAATGGGCCTGTTTAAAACTTAATAGAGGATTTGCATAGTTTGTCTTTCACCTCTGAATTATGCAGCACTTCCAGAAAAGCCCCAAAGTTGATCATTCATGACTGAAACCCAATCAGGATAATACCACTGAAGCCCCCCCAGCTTTGTGTTGACAGGGTAAAAATAGAGGGAGGTTAGTGACATGACATTTCTTTTTCTTTTTCTATTGCTACAAAGTAAGAGCTTCAACATGCAGTTTAGCCATGTTCAAGTGCTTTATTCTTAAAGCTTTTACAAAAAGAATAAGAAAAGCTGAAACCAGCGTGGGTTGTTATATCAAAAAAGAAATGTGACTGTAACAATGTGCTATTATGTTTTTACTTTGTCTAATAAACTTTGTTTAAAGAAAGAAAAAGAAAACAGTACATCATGAAGAGGACAGACATCCAATATGCAGTGAACACTCTTCACTGAATGGCAGCCAACAGTGTTTGGTTATTATTTTTAATGTTTGGTTCTTATTTAATTCTCATCTAAATGCTGATGTATGCCTTCTGAGACATGAGGAAGGAAGGGATTACTGTGGTATGAATGTGTTTTACCCTGTCAACTGCTGAATCAATGCTGCTGTCTCAGGAATATGTAGTGTAATTTATGCAAATGTAGTAAGATATAGGAAAATAAAGTTGTATGCAAAATAAAGAAGAGAGGACAAATTGTAAGGCGTCTATATGTAATTACAGAATAGATTTTAAAAAGAGGAACAGATTATTTCTGGTTTGTGATTCTCATCCTATATAGACACATTACTGCTGCTGGAACATAGATGGCAGAAACGTCACGCTCCCTGAGTGAACCAGCTGGCTCCCAAACTGACAAATGAATGAATGAAAACAGAAGGTGGTGTTGTGCCTGAGAACTTTATGCATGAAAAATTTGAAACACAAGACAGAATTTTTGAAATGACGAGTACATCCATGTTATTTCTCCCTCGGCATCAGGGTTCACTTGATATGAAAGTTGTTTCTTACAAGAGGATTGATGTTCATCATATATTTTCCTCTGGTTTTATAATGAGCAGTGACAAATTCTCCCAAGTATATCTTTGAGATGAAAGCTGTTACTCTTCTTTCCTCAAGGATTGATAATACGAAAAATAATTTAATAAAACCTTTGGGTACTGAGTAAGAGTTAAACCTGTTCCTGGTAGCTTAGTAAGGTTTAGGTTCAAAACTGTTACTCATAAACATAAAGCTGTAGATGCAATGCTCAGAGAGATGTGAGATTACAGGAGATATAAAGAGGCTGTGACTGTTGGACCGATATATTGGTTTGCTGATATAATGGGCCGATATTGGTATTTCAATAAAAATTGGATACAGAGGATATGATGGAGGTGAGGATATGATTTTACTCAACCAGATTCAGGAGTGGAAGTCTGTAAAGCCTGCAATGAAACCCTTCCATACTTTACCATAAGGAGCTTTTAACCAAGATAAGAATTTCATTAGTAGAGTTTTATGGAGAGTTTTAGTGTCACATGATGGTCTACATGCTGTTTTACATATTACATATACAGAATATCAGCACAAAATATCGGTTAGTGGCAGATTGAATTTAAAAATATCGGAATTGGTATTGCCTTCAAAAACCCATATCAGTCGAACCCTAGTTACAGTAAAGTGAGGCATGCTGTTGATGAAAATAAGGTGAGGTGTTGAGAAGAAAGAAACAAGAGAGGGGAGCTAAAGGTAACTGATGAGGTGGAAAGAGAGGTGTGAAGTAAAGACAGGGATAAAAAAAAAAGAAAAAAAGAGAGACCGAGGGAAAGAGAGAAAAACGCAGCATTTCTTTTGTGAAGGTTTTTGTTGCGGTCTCTTTGTGTGCTGTTTGTCGAAGGCCCATTGTTCCCCCATTGGTGTGTTTTGTGGCCGTTGCCTATTTCAGCATCTCTGCCTCAAAGAGCTGAACACTCCCCCTCTGTTCTCCTAATCCCCCCCTCCAAGCCACCGATTGGGCCGCACACACGGCCACAATGGCCATTAAGGTCACTTGTGTTTTTCCAGCAGCCGCGTCCAAGTAAAGGGCCACCGAAAGGCAGCTTACACCGCCCGTTTAATACTAACAGTAGAGAACAGACTGAGGCATCTTAGCTGTGATGTCAACCTGAAGACATAGATCCACAGAATCCAGAAAAAAGTGTAAATATAACCAAATGAGATAATATAAAAAAAAAAAATGGAAAGCCCGAAAAGCTGCGTGCATCTGAGGTATGTGTTGTTTGGATCTCCCGCCTCTTCCCCAACTTCTCTGTCCCAGCTCAGATAGATGCAGGGGTTAAGTCCCCCTCATGTGAACGCTTACTGTATGGCATACAGTACACAGTTTCCCCTCTACACAACCTGTATCAGAAGACTGTAAGTACTGTTAACAGAAAGTTTGTACTGCAGATTGTGCTGTTGTACACCGGTTGCCATCGGTGACGTCTCTCTCTCTTCCAAATGGAGTACTGTGATCAAACGCCTCGAAACGCCTTGTGCTCTTTGGTGCTGATGGAGGGACAGATGAAGGACATTCTGACTGTATGTCGATGTTGTGCTGATGATGTGGCCGGCGGATGGCTGGATGGAGAAATGGCTCAGGACAGCTTCAGCCAGCTCTGGTCGTCTGATCTGGAAGATGAAGGAAGGAAGTCGGTTTTATTATCTCATGTTTTTATATGAATTTGTGTCCTTTGGTGCACTTTGTTCTGAAAGCTGTCTATTAAAAGCGTTTTGTAAATATGTTTGATTTGATGTCTGTCAGCCTGCCTCGCTGGTTGTCTAACTTCCTTCCTTTGTAAGTGCCTGTCTTTTCCTTCATGCATCTATCTCTCTACCAATATTTCCAGATTGAATGAAAGACTGCAGAGGCTGATGAGAGGCCACGATCATCCAAACATGGAGAGACAGTAAGAAAGGGGCATCAAAACAGAGGGATGTTACGTACTGAGCCTCTTTCTTCGTAATGACTTTCCCTGCTGCAAGCCTCTCAGCCACTGCAGACACTGCCGGGTCGTAGTCAAGGCTCACTGCTGCTATGACCTCATCATCCCTATAAACAAGGATCAAATAAAGACATTAAAACCATAAGTAGATTGACGTTATAGTCAAGATTTTGTTTTACGTCCACATTGTGAAAAGAGTTACATTGTTCTGGGTTTATGATATTTACAGATGATTAATGTTCACAGCAACAGCTGTTTTTTCTCAACTCACTTGATATACAATGCCAGGAACTTCAGATCCTCAACATTTCCTTTTATCACAATCTCGGTGTATCCCTCCCCATAACCTGCGTACAACCACAACAGAAACATGGAATATAAAAAACACAAGTGACCAGCATGGGCTTCCAATATAAAGCCAATAATGCAACTTTATGGATGTTAAGATATCGGTTACAGTTACTTTTGTCAGTGCAATAATGTTGAAACTTATAGAGAGTGTAAAAATCCCTATGCATTATTAATTGTATTAGTGTTGACTATACACTAAGTGTTCGGCCAGATTGGATCAGATTTAAATGAAATTTGCTATGTATTCTCTACACAGAGGTCCTGATAAATAGTTAATAATAGTTAAATGTGTGTTTTTTTTAAATACCTTTATACACATGCCTTCTTCCCACTATCTTCAACACAAGTAGCAATATACATCCTCTTATCCTAGATGTAATCATGAATCAGTTTTCAAAAGTGTGTGTGTGTGTGTGTGTGTGTGTGTGTGTGTGTGTGTACTTGGAGACGCCCACCTGCATATCGCATGGTTTTACCCAATAGGACGGTCCAGTAGTAAGGAACTGAAGTGAGTTCAGTTGGTTTATCCAGCATGTTCAGGGCTGCTACCCTCCCTGAACAACAATAAAAAACACATTCACAGAATATATTGTGGAAAGAAACCAAAAAAAGATATGAAAGATAGATGATATATATATATTTTATCTAACCTTAACCCTACACGTAGCACCAACTTTTTATATGTTGATAAAATCTGCCTATTGACTGCATGCTCTGTATCATCCCCAGTATATTGTATTTGATGCTCTGTTGCTTCTACAGATGGAGTTCAGCAGTTTATTTCTAGTTACCGTGTGCTTGCGCCATCTGCCAGTGTCCGATGTTGACCCGCTGGTCTTTGGCCATCGCCAGGGGGAAGATGGCCAGGTCGCCCCCGCAGAACACCTCAGGGACGTTGGTGCGCATGTACTGCAGGAGGAAGACACAACCAAAAACCCCTCTTTATGATAAACCCAGATTAGGTTAAATCCTGAGAGTGAAGGGACAGAAAAAGATCCAGATAGCCAGAAGGAAAAGCAAGTTGCTGGCTCACCTTATCGACTATGACTGAGCTCTTTGAGTCCATCTGTATTTTACTGCCCCGAAGGAACTCTGAGTTAGGAAGGACACCTGCAGGGGAGAAAGAAAGAAGAGGAAGAGAAAGAAGAGGAAATGTAGTTGAATAAATATTGAAGGAATACAATTAGGTGGTGTTATTGAGTTGTTTCGCTCATCTCTGTCATTTGTCCACTACCTCTGACCCACCAAGACTGTTCCTCAGTGCATAGTGTGTCATCAGGTAATATAATACAACTATAAAATATATTTTATATAAATCAAGCTTAAATATATGAGGCTCCCGCACACCATCTACCTGCAAATCTCAATTTATTGCAATGTTTCGTTCATAGACCTTTTTCAAAGCAGCAAACATGTAAATGATACCACCATCTGCAAGCAAGATTTGCAAGTCGATGGTGTGCGGGAGCCTCATGTTACACTTTTTTTCTCCCAGCACCCAAGACTGAAATTGCCAGGTGTGCAAACTTTATTTTATTATATAAATTAAGCTTGCAATAGCTTCTGCTGCCGATTCTCAACTCAATCCCAATCACAGGCATCTTTGTCAGTCTGAAGTTGTAATCCACCAATGTGAACTGAATGGTACATTTGTACACAAATGTACCAGTTTTCAGTAAAAATCTGATACCCATCCCTCATAAAAATATCTGATACAGATATTTACCAACCAAAACCCACTCAGCTTTTTGCAGCATCATTTGACCTTTGACCTTATTTGAGGTGATCTTGCTTTAAAGGAAAATCAACCAAAATATAGCAATAGAGCCCTGCAACAGGAAATGTATAATGGAGATGATCTTAAAGATGAAATAGACCAATATTTTCCTTTAAATGTGAGATTATTGCAGTTTCTGTGTTGCACTTACCGATTCCAACAATCAAAACATCAGCCTGAATAACTGGCCCACTTTTAAGCACAACCTCCTTCACCTTGAGGAGAAGGGAGAATGAGAGACAGGAGAGAAAGCGCTGATCCATTAGAGAAAGTGATTGAGATAGAAGCCGATATTATCCCATCGCTAGTTTCACTGTGTATTTGTATTTACTGTGGTTCAAGACTGAATTGGGACTGATCAAACGCAGTACAGTCATATTTGATGGATCATATATTTTACCATTTTACCTTGCCATTCACACCTCGGACCTCTGTCACGTTATCATTCATGTAGAATTTCACATTCTTGTTTGACAGCATCTGCAGAAACAACAGAGTTTAAGGTTAAGTAGGTTTCTCAGCAAAGTATACAAACTACTAGCAAGATAAGAGCACCTTCAAAATGT